>NW_024354503.1:15164691-15320014 GCF_902729225.1 Pteropus medius | reverse complement strand
AGGGAGGATCAGCAATGGATGGGGTGGGGGGGCATTTGGAGAGTTGAGAAAATCTGGAGGGAGTGGGTGGGCTGTGAGGTTTAAGGAGAGACTCACACCCAGAAAGCAGAACTAATATATGGAGAGACCCTCCCCCTCCACTTTCCCTTCCACCTGTGGAGTTGACTGGGAGGGAGTATAGGAGCAGAAGCTATTAGGAAGAGATGAAAGCCAGACCCTACCATGATAGGGGAAGGGAGCCTTTTAGAGGTTTCCCCAAGCCTAGCCAGGTGTGCATCTGAGGGGTGTATGCTGCAGATCTGGGCCCAGCATGTCCTCTCAAGCCTGCACAACCCAGGGCTCAAAGCGAGCCCTTTCTGTTTTTCCCTCTTTCTTCCTCCTTCCATACCAGGTCTTCTGGCAGTCGACGGGCCGCACCTACTGGGTGCACTGGCACATGCTTGAGATCCTGGGCCCTGAGGAAGCTACTGAGGATACAGCTCCAGCAGTTGTAGAGAAGAAGGCAGGGGCCACTCTGTTGGGCACAGGTGAGCCTCGAAGGGGACTTTGACAGCATGTCTCTGAACAGAGGAGTAGTGCAGACGAATAGTGGCTGGAACGAAGCCACTCCTGACTGGGAGCTGCCCCAGAGATTCAGAAATCTACTCTATTCCTGGTGGATGATGAGATCCTATGCCTATATTCTCAGCACTTCCGTCCTGGGACTGGAAGCCTTTGGATGGGCTCTACTCTTTGCCATACCTCCAGCCTGAGCCTCAGAAGAATGAGGAATTGGGATACCTGACTCAGGCTGAGTGGTGGGAGCTGCTCTTTTTCATCAAGAAGTTGGACATATGTGAGCAGCAGCCGATTTTTCAGAATCTTCGGGAGAACCTGGATGAGGTATTTTAGGCCTGAGATGCCTGCAGAGTTTGTAGTGAGGTTAGAGATGGGATTGTCTAAGGAAGTTCTAGATATGGGACAGCTCCCAGTGTAGGAGGAGGCTGCAGCTAGAGGTTAGAAAGTATGAGGGGTCCTGCTGGGGGAGGAAACAAATGTGAGGGTCTGGTATGTAGAAGGTGCACAAGGTATAGCGGAAGGTGGCCACCCTTCCTATTACTGTCTCCAGGACCTTTGTGTCTGCTCATCCCTAAAATGCCTACCCACTTCTGTTGACAGACCCTGGATGAAAAGGCCCTAGGAGAAATCTCCATGCCCATAGAGGTGGCTGAGGGTCTGCTGCAGGTTCTCCGTAATCGGTTTGAGGGCAGCACCCTCAGCGACCTGCTCAACTCCCAGATCTACACTAAGTATGGGCTGCAACCTGATGAACTAAGCAGCTCATCTTCTTCACGAAGTCACCCCTGTACTCCAGATCCAGAAGAGGAGTCCAAGTTGGAGGCCAAGTTCTCAGAGGAAGAGATTGAGTCCTCCAAAGCAAAGGCTGAGTCCCCTAAGGCAGAGGCAGAGCCTGCTAAAGGAAAAACTGAGCCCCCCATGGCACAGAGTGATTCACAGTTGTTTAACCAGCTTCTGGTGACTGAGGGGATGGCTCTGCCCTCCGAGATGAAGGAGGCAGCCAGTGGTGAGTCAGATGCTGGGAGGAGAGGGCAAGGAACTTGGAACAAGTCCTGGGTGGTCCCCAGATAAGTGGATAATCAGGGTTGAGGGAAAGCCGTGGAGTAAGGTCCCATTTGCACAGAAAAATGCTTTGGAAGCATGCATCCATCTTCCTTCCTTTGGCCTTGATTACGTCTAATCAGTTGTGGCTCCCTTTCTTTAGTATCCCTGGAAAAGGGGGGTCCATTTTCCAGAGTATCTTCATTTTTGTCATTTGACTACTAAATCTTTTACACAGAATTGGAAAAGTTCTGAATGCAAGTTACAGTAATGAATAATGTATTAAAATATCAGTAGGATAACTGAGCTTGACCTTTAAATACTTCCAACTTAGAGGTACCACAGTTTTCTTAAGCCACTGCCTTTTCCTCATCCATTTCAGAAATGGCTAGAGCCTTGCGGGGTCCAGGTCCACGCAGCTCCCTGGATCAGCATGTGACAGCGGTTGTGACCACGGTGCAAATATCCAGCTTGGACACAAACTTGCAGCTTTCAGGGCTCTATGCCCTCTCTCAGGCTGTGGAGGAGGTCACTGAGCGGGACCACCCTCTGGTCCGTCCCGACAGATCCTTGAGGTTGGAATGGTGGCAGGGAGAGGTTTTGGTTTAAGTTGTCAGAGGGAAAGGAGGGTAGTAGGGAGGAAAGGAGCTATGAGATCAAGAATTAGAAAGGCTAGAGGTGAAAGAAGGGTCAGCCTGAGGATTAGCAGGAGGGTAGAATGGTATCATGGCTAATACTCTTGGAACACTTATTCTTCACCAGACTCCGTGCTTAGAGTTTTACATGCATTCTCATTAAATCCTCCTATCACCTGAGGAAGTCATTCCTTTTCTTATTCCATTGTATGGGTGAGGAAACTGAGGCTTAGAAAATGTAACTGACTTGCCCAGAATTTGACAGAAAGCAGAGCTAGGATTCAAACCTATAGGTCCTTTGACTCTAGAACTTGAGCTTTTTTCTTTTTTCTTTTCCATTCTTTTTTTTCCCCTTCCTTATTTTTTATTTTAGAAGTGTTTTTGTTTTACTACCTCTTAATTATATAAATAATACACAAATTTTCTTTTTAAAGGATCTGAAGAATATAAAAGAACATAGAATGAAAAGTTAAAGTCCCTTTTCACTACAGTCTGGAGCATATTCTTTAGACCTCCTCTAGATTTACTTTTGTTAGTGCATTTGGATATAGAACATTTTCTGAGTGTGTATTTTAATATATGTAATTATACTCTATGTATTTCTGCAACTTTTCCCCACACTCAGTATGTCTTATGAGGGCTCTCCATATCCATCCACATAGAGCTGCCTCATTAGGACTGCAGAGGACTCTACAGTATGGTTATGTCCAAGTTCAAATACAGGATTCTAATGGATCTGTTTTTCCACATGCCTGCCAATACTGGATATTGCCATTTTTTAAACCTATGAGCTTGACAAAATTTTAAATGTTATCTCTTTGTTTTAATTTCTTAGACATGTTTGCACACATATGTAGTGTGTCTTCACCTATAAATAATGTGTTCTTACCCTCTGCCCACTTTCTTATTAAGTCTTTGTCTTTTTCTTTCTTACTAATTTCTAGGAATGCTGGATATTAATCTGTTATTTATATTTTAAATATAAGAAATCATGACTATAGAAGGGGATATATATTTAAAGCGTATTTGATTCACATTGTGGTCATCATAAAGCTCATGAGAAAAGACAGATAAAAACAGAACTTTGCCAGTAACTTTATTTGCCTTCTTTCCCAGAATTTCTTCCTTTGTGTTCCTTTCCTACATAGTTCATAGGCACCTCCTCAATATGCATCTCTGTCACTGTGGAGAAAGATGTTAATCTTGGCTTTTTTCCTCTTGTGATGCTCACTGTCTTTCAGGGACTTTGGGGGGAACTTTTTTCTTTCCTTCTGATCAGCATTTCTGCTGGACATGTTCTCTGACTCATATGGCTTGCCTTATAACTTTGTGGATAGCGTCTTCCATTGTGATAAAGTTTTAGATTTTATGTTGCTATATTTTTCAACTTTCTTTAACGCTTCTAGATTTTATGTCCTACTTAGGAGGGTCTATCCTATTCCAGGATTATAAAAATATTTCCCTATGTTTTCTAAAAATATTTATGGTTTTGTTTTTCACATTTATTTTAAAACCTGTTTGCAATTTGTTTTCGCAGGTAGAGCGAAGCAGAGTTCTAGCTTTAATTTTTTCAGCTAGATAGCCAGGTGTTTCCATATCACATTTTGCAGGTCCTTCCTGTCTTTACTGGCTGAGATGCCGTCCTTATCTCTTTTCCCATCTATCGATCCTTTTGGCTACCCTGTATCATTTCCAGAGATTTATTTAATTATTCTAAGTTTGTATTTTGATAACTAGTAGGCAAGTCTACCATTATTTCTTTCCAAACATTTCTTTACTGTTCTTGATTATTTCCTCTTCCTGTGCCTGAATCTGTCATGTTTTTAAAAACCTTTTAGGCATTTTGATAAAAATTACATTGAATTTGTAGACTTATTTGGGAAGATGAGCCAGAGTTCCTAACCATTTTTCCTCTCTGCCTCCTTCATGAAGTGAGGAGCCAGAGGCAGTTAGACTGCAGAGGAGAGGGCATCAGGAATGAGTCTAAGGCAAGGAGGGCAGGCTGGAAAGGGGTGAGGGTGATGACTGGGTCCTGGTGGGTAGGGTTGGGCAGGAAGTCAAGCATGACTCTTGTGGGGAGAAACTCCAATGTCTCTTCTCTCTCAGAGAGAAGCTGGTGAAGACACTGGTGGAGCTGCTGACCAATCAGGTGGGAGAGAAGATGGTGGTGGTGCTGGCCCTGCGCCTCTTGTACCTGCTCATGACCAAGCATGAATGGCGCCCACTCTTTGCCAGGGAAGGTGGCATCTACGCTGTGCTGGTTTGCATGCAAGAATATAAGACTTCCGTCTTGGTGCAGCAGGCAGGGTTGGCGGTGAGTGGAACTGGGCCTGGCAGAAGTAAGCGATGGGCGAGATGGGCAGTTTGGGAGACTGCTAATCTTGAGGAGGTACTGTGGCGATTTAGACTAAAGAGAAGACCTCAACATGGAAAGATGCAGATGGATTTAAGAGTTCCAGCTGGACAGTCTTGGAGCTTGAGTGCATGCTCAGAGAAACGGAGAATGATGTTTTTAAAAATGACTCCAGGTTTAAAATTGAGCAGGAGAGTGGATGAGGTGGCTATCTACTAAGTGGAGAATTTTGGAGGAGGAAGAGGTATGGGGAGAAGGTCAGGAGTTGAGTTTTTAGGTATGTTGAATTTCCCGTGCCTTTTTAGTTACAATTAGGTGTCTGGTTAAAGACTGATTTTCTAGATGAGACAAAGTAGGTTTTTACCCTTTGATCTGAGTGGTATCCTTACACAGAAAATACTGCCTCCCCAGATGTGGGTAAAATAAAGCCAGCATTGCCATTGCCTTGCTGCCTGGGTCTAGAGAATGGGAAGGGAGGCTCTCGTCCAGGGGTGCTTAACAGAAGAACTGGCTTTCTGACTACTCCAGACAGAAGTGCTGGCTGGTAGGAGGTGGGGGCAGGGTGCGCTCTCGATAGCCTGAGGGACCTTGAGCAGGGCCTGGTGCGCCTCAGTTCCGAGAACGGCTTCCAGCATTATAAATGTGGCAAGGAACATATGGCCCCTTAGAGCAGGCCGTTCCAGGGAGAGGCCGGGAAGCTCCTTCCTCTACGGGCCTATTAGATGCTGTTCCTCCCAAGAGCAGCCAAACATTCATAGTGCAGGCCATGTCTGCTTAAAGAATTCCCTGATCTTTTCAAATTGCATGACCAAAATACAGCATTTGTCTTTAAATTCAACCTCTTGCCCTATAACAAAATAACATCATTTTGTTTATGACCGAGATCCACAGAATTCATATGATTGGGGCAGAGTGGAGTGGCCAAAGGGAGAAAGCCTCATTACATCATTTGCTTGGAGGATCCAGGCCTCCTAAGGGGGGATTATCCTGAAAATTATTTCTAATTCCTAGAGGGTTTCTTCTCAGGAGCCAGTCCTTTCACCAGGAGAGACATTCTCCACTCTAATGGTATAGTGTTCATCTTAATTAATTTTTTCCTGTAGTACCAGCTGCAGGAGGCCCTCAGAGGAGGGGACGTCTGTCCCACCAAGGTTAGCCTTGGTGCTGATAGAGAGAAGTTGTGGACTGATATTAGCACCATTTGAGCCTTAGATTTTTTGTGTGTGCTTTGTTTCGTTTTGTTCTTTTTTGTTATTTGACATTCAGTGTCCCATCACTACCTCTTCCATTTCTATCTCTTACTTGACCTATTTGCAAACAGTTCAGCTTCCCCAAAGTCTGAGGTCTGGAATGATGGCCTGACTCTCTCCTTCCTCTGCGTGGTAGCTCTGCCCATTCCTAACTCTGCTTCTCCATCCCCCTTACAGGCGCTGAAGATGCTGGCCATTGCCAGCTCCTCGGAGATCCCCAATTTTGTTACTGGCCGAGATTCTATCCACCCATTATTTGATGCCCAGATGACCAGAGAGATCTTTGCCAGCATTGACTCAGCCACGCGCCCGGGTTCCGAGAGCCTGCTCCTTACCATCCCTGCAGCTGTGATCCTGATGCTGAACACTGAGGGGTCAGGACATCACCCTCCAAACTCCTGCTAAGCCCACAGCCCCGCTGCTTCCTTGCCTAAGTCTCGTGTTTTGCAGAAATTCCCTTCATGTTGTTACCTCTGGGTAAAACATTGGTGGCCCTCTCTGACTGAGAGCAGAGACACTTCCTTCATTCCTGGGGTTGGGAGGAGTGACCTGAGGGCAGGGACCCCTGGAACCCTTTCCTCCATGGCTGTAGGGCGTCTCCCCTGTTTATTTGCTTCTTATTTCCATTGCATTCACTCTGTCAATTTCTTCCTGGGTCACCTCCCTCCTCCAGGTGCTCCTCCGCAGTGAGAAATGGCCTGCTCCTGCTCAACCTGCTTTTGTGCAACCACCACACTTTGGGAGACCAGATTATAACACAAGAGCTGAGAGACACCTTGTTCAGGCACTCAGGGGTAGCACTGGGGATAGAACCCATGCCCACCACACGCACTATCCTCATGATGCTTCTCAATCGCTACTCAGAGCCGCCGGGCAGTCCTGAGCATGCAGGTACCATTGTGGAGGGGGTGGTTCTGCTGAGGACTCAGACAGTGCCAGCCCGTGGCCAGGAAGCCTACGGTTTACTTTCTCATACCTTCCTGGAAGGACACAATGAACCTTCGAGAAATGAGTGAGAATTTTAGTGCTCAAGTGAAGACTTAAGTAGAACTTCCTGACTAAGAGGAGAGGGAGACCCTAGAATAGGTACAAGGTACTTGCCTTCCCTGAATGGCTTTAAACATATGAGGATTGCCATCTGTCTAGTCTGGGTTTGGTCTCGTCTTATTTCACATGGAAAGTTTGGTTGAAATGACTTCTAGAGGATGTGGTTCCATAGTGTATTGGTTAGCCCGTCTGCTTTACACGCAGAAGGTCCTGGGTTTGCACCCCATAGGAGCCACGGTCCACAGTCTATGGCCATGCCGCCCTAAACAAGTCCGATGTCTGATCTCGGAAGCTAAGCAGTGTTGGGCCTGGTTAGTACTTGGGTGGGAGACCACCTAGGAAGACCAGGTGGCATAAATTTATGCTATAGGCATAAATTTAAAAAAAAAATTTAGAAAAAAAATAGAAATGACTTCTAGAGAGGCTTTCAAAGGAATTATAACTTACACAGAAAGTTTGTGATTAGACACATGAAATATTGATGTGTCTTTCAGTCTGTATATCTAAAGCTCCCATACCAGGCAGAATAGGGATGTAATGATAACAGCTAACATTTATTGGCATATGTAACAGCATAGCTAACATTTAATGATAAAATGTAATTATATGATCATAAGAGATTAAAAATGTGTAAACTTGACAGTGCTTGCCGTACTAGGCTTTTTTTTTTTACATGTGGCTAGGCATATATTTGGGGCTGGAAAAGGAAATGCCCCACAGTTTGGTAGAAAATGCAGATATCCTCCAACTGGGAGGAAAATTTGGCAGTGATTTTCAGGAACTGCCTATTTCTTGATTTGACCAACTTGTATGAATCCTCTTCATACGTATTTCCTTCCTCCTGTGTGTCTTGGCAGCAACACTGGAGACCTCCAGTGTCCAGGGCCAGGATGGGTCCCCTGACCTGCTGATCCGATCCCTGGTGAGGGGCCCATCTGCAGAACTCCTTCTGGACCTGGAGCGAGTGCTGTGCCGTGAGGGCGGCCCAGGGGGCGCCATGAGGCCCCTCCTCAAGAGCCTCCAGCAGGAGACCCAGCCCTTCCTTCTGTTGCTGCGGACTCTGGATGCCCCTGGGCCCAACAAAACTCTACTGCTGACCTCGCTGAGGTGAGGGGCCTGTTGTGCCCCAATGCGTGGGAGGCAAGGGGAGCTGGCAGACTGTAGAGACTTCACTTGTTTCCATCCCTTCACCAGGGTCATGACCCGGCTGCTGGATTACTCTGAGGCGATGGCCCTCCCCTGGCATGAGGTCTTAGAGCCCTGCCTCAACTGCCTGAGTGGCCCCAGCAGTGACTCTGAGGTACCAGTGCCTTGGCAAGTGCGGGGGAGGGAAAGGTAGCCTTTGGGACAACAGCTACCTCTGGCACAGCATAGCCTTTCTGGACGTGTCTGGACACTAGGAGGGCTAGGTAAGAAGGAGAAGGCTATTGACACTTAAGAGTCTCTAGAACTGGGACCTTTGAAGTACAGGCACACCTCAGAGGTATTGCAGGCTCAGTTCCAGACCACTGCAGTAAAGTGAGTATTGCAACAAAGTTGTGCTCTTTTTGCTGGTGGAGGGTCTTGCCTTCAATTGGTAAAAAACACATCTGTGAAGCACAGTAAAGCAAAGCTCAATAAAATGTGGTGTGCCTGTATAAACTTTTCGACTTCACGTGGATTTTAGGTTGTGGGTTTAGGAGAAGCCCTCATTCAGCAATCCAAACATTCCTTGCTCCTCACCCTTCAGGGTTTGTGCATTGTGAGCGAGGCTTAGGCCCCCAGGTTGGCTCTTGAGATAATTTGGACCTGACAGGAAGAACCCTGGGAAGCTGAGCCCCACTCATGCCAGCTCACTCCAGAGTCCCAGCACCCCAGTCTTCTTTTCCAACCTGTCTTTGGTATTCTCCTTTCCCTGGGCTTCTGAATTTCTCCAAAATCTCAGCTACCACATTCTCTTTACTAAACTTATCCCTCCTCAACCCTTATGTGGCTTGCCTATGTTTCCCATACTAATCTTTGTCACTCTGGGCTCAGATTGTTCAGGAGCTGCTCTGCTTCCTGCATCGCCTGGCCTCAATGCACAAGGACTATGCAGTGGTGCTCTGCTGCTTGGGAGCCAAAGAGGCCCTCTCCAAAGTCCTGGACAAACACTCGGGTCAGCTGCTACTGGCCTGCGAGCTTCGGGACCTGGTGACAGAGTGTGAAAAACATGCCCAGCTCTATAGTAGCCTCACCTCCAGTATCCTAGCTGGCTGCATTCAAGTAAGGAGGCTCATAGGTACAGAACTAAGCCAGGAGCGAGGGAAGGGGATTCAGTATGTGACCCTATTTGGTATCCTGGTTTGGCCTGAGTGGTAGCAAATCTGGGGTACTTATTACTCAACCTTTACCCTACATGGTCCTGTTCTGCCAGAATTTGGGGGAAAAAAGGGTTAGGTGTTCTGTTGCTCCCTGACTCTTTCTCCATATATCTCTGTGTTTTCCATTTCCCTTTCTCATGTTCCGGCTGCAGATGGTGCTGGGCCAGATCGAAGTTCACAGACGAACCCACCAACCCATCAACATTCCTTTCTTTGACGTGTTCCTTAGGCATCTCTGCCAGGGTTCGTGTCCCAATCTGCTTTCTCCTGGTTCCCACCCCAGCATCTGCCCTCCCCTTCCCTTCCCTCTCTAGTCCCTTTCCTTTTTTCTCTCTTAACTAACCAGGCTGTGACTGCCACCCCTTCCCACTTGCCCCCAGGCTCCAGTGTGGAAGTGAAGGAGGACAAGTGCTGGGAGAAGGTGGAAGTGTCCTCCAACCCGCACCGGGCCAGCAAGCTGACGGACCGCAACCCCAAGACCTACTGGGAGTCCAATGGCAGCACCGGCTCCCACTACATCACCTTGCACATGCACCGTGGTGTTCTTGTTAGGTGTGAACACACCCACGTACACAACACGATCTGTAACCCCTGAGGAATATACACAAACCTATTTTGTGCAGTGAATATATAGACACATTGTAGACCTACCTTCTCTGTGCTAGGTATAGACATCCCCTCACTCCCTCAGCCTGATGACATGCTCCGCCAACAGGTACAGATGTCACTCCCTGTGCTTGATGTTGAGGGAGATTGATAACTTACTTATCCACTCTTCCATGGGCATTTGTTTAATGCATACTCGGTGCCAGGCACCGTGCAAAGGTCTGGAGCTACAAGGACAGTAAGATATGGGACCTGTCTTCAGTGAATTTGCAGTCTAGTTGGGAAGCCAGGCTGGAAAATCAATAAGAGCGAAGAGTAAGAAAAAGCATTGTGGTCGACATGTACATTGGATCATGAGGCCAACTGAGAGGTCAGAGAAGGCCTCCAAAAGGAGGGGTTGACTGAACTGAATTTTGAAGTAGAAAATGGCGAGGTAAAGAGAGGGCAATGGATATTCCAGACAGAGGGACAGCACATGTGCAGAATGGAAGAAACAGGATGATGTATTTGGGGAAAGTTTAAGTAAATGTGTTTGGCAGGAATGAAGGGTGTGTCTAGTGAAGTAGCAGGAGGTGAAGCCAGAAAAGTAGGTTGAGCCAGATCACAAAGAGTTTTATGAGCTAAGAAGTATGAGCTTTATTCTGAAACTTGGGAAGGCATTGAAGGATTTTAAAAAAGGAAGAGACAAAACTTAGATTTTTTTTTTTTTTTTTTCAGAAAATTCATTCTGGCAATCAAGTGGGTTTGGAGGCCAGGAGAAAAAGTAGAAAGGTTTATGCAGTAGTATAGTTGAGAAATGATGAATGTCTTCAGGCAGAGGGAATGGGAATAGCTAGGAGATTATGGACTGGGAGATCTTGAGAGGCAGAGTCTGCAGTACTTGCCATTGACTGGATGAGGGAAGCCAAGAGAGGGAAAAGTCACAGTGAGTGTTCTATTTGAGTACTGAGTGGATGTCAGTTTTCTTTCCCAGGAGAGAGAAATAGGAAGAGGGGCAGGTTTCTGTGGACAGATGATCGTTCCATATGGGCATGTTGACTGAGGTACCTGTGGGGCCTGACATGGAAATTTCTGTTGGATACACAGCATGGAAGCTCAGGAGAGTGGTCTAGGGTAAAGATGTGCATTTGGAGTCATTGGGGTATTTTCAGTTGAAAGTCTGGGTTTAAATGAAATTGCTTTGGGGGAAGATAAAGACAAGAGCAGAGGGTCTGGGGAAGACTGATGCTTACACAGAGGGACAAGTCTGAGGAGGAAGTAGTGAAAGTCATTTTGAACTAAGAGCAGGGTCTCGCTTCTGACTTATTCCTTTCTCCTCTCCCAGGCAGCTGACACTGCTGGTGGCCAGTGAGGACTCAAGTTACATGCCGGCCAGGGTGGTGGTGTTTGGTGGTGACAGTGCCAGCTGCATCAGCACTGAGCTCAATACGGTGGGGACCCTGGTGCCCCCCTCCCTTTCATCTTACTCTCCATCTTTCTGTTTGTCCCAGGGCCTTATCAGAAGGACCCAGTCCCTGGGGAATTCCCATATTCCCTTCCTCCTGGGCAGGCACTGCCTTGTAAACAGTGAGAGTGGGATTAGGGACGTGGAGCCATATAAATCCATGAGTTCAGTGCAGGAGCAGTGACGGGCACACACCATCACAAATTTGGCTGCTGTCAACAGTCCTTCCAATCCCACTTCTGGAGGTGACAACTCTCTCTCTCCCTCTTCTTCCTGCCCCTCCAGGTGAATGTCGTGCCCTCTGCCAGCCGGGTGATCCTCCTGGAGAACCTGAACCGCTTCTGGCCCATCATCCAGATCCGTATAAAGCGCTGCCAGCAGGTATGGTGAGAGAAGAGGCAGAGGGCAGGGGATCAGGAGGTAGACAACATCTCTGTAGTGGCTGCATCCTCCAGTGTTTGGGAGCTAGGCTTAGGCCTAAGTTCTTCCTTAGTCTGCTTGGGGATGGGCCAAGAGCCTGTAGAGATGTGGGACCTTCTTGTGTAGCTCTAGGAACTCAGAGTATGAGGCCTGGCTGTGGTAGTGCTTGGAGGCTGGGTGGCTTAGGTGACAGATAAGTCTGTGCATGTTATAGGGCGGCATCGACACCCGAGTTCGGGGTGTGGAGGTGCTGGGCCCCAAGCCCACTTTCTGGCCACTATTCCGAGAGCAGCTGTGTCGCCGTACATGTCTCTTCTACACAATTTGGGCACAAGCCTGGAGCCGGGATATAGCAGAGGACCGCAGGCGCCTCCTACAGCTGTGTCCCAGGTGGGTGGGGCAAGAGGTAGGCAGAGTTGAAAGCAGGAGGGGAGGTGGTTAAAGGAGCATGACACTGTGAAGGAGATATGCTCTTGTGGGAGTCTGGAAGGTAAAGCAGCAGCCAGGACTCGAGGAGGAAAACATAGGTGAGAAGTGTGTGCTGCTACGGGAGAGCTGGGGAAGGGACAGAGCATGGGGTGATTGGGAGTTGACTGCACTTGAGTGGAGGCCTCAAGGGAATCTGTGCCTTTAATCTTTGACCACACACTATTTATTTCAAGACTAAACAGGGTTTTGCGCCACGAGCAGAATTTTGCTGATCGCTTCCTCCCTGATGATGAGGCCGCCCAAGCACTGGGCAAGACCTGCTGGGAGGCCCTGGTCAGCCCCCTGGTGCAGAACATCACCTCCCCTGGTAACCATCCCGACCCCTGGCCCCACTAACCTGCTCCTGTCGTTATTCCCAGGGACCGTCTGAGTTAATGCTCTTGGTTCTCTTGGTTCCTGTCTTTATCCCTGAAGGCCCGTCTCCTCAGTGTTCCTTTCCCTCCTGCCCCAGGGACTGCTCTCTGAGACTCTGGTATTTGAATCTTTCCCTCTACCCCACCCCCAGCCTGTTACTTTATCCCCAGACTCCAGCTGAAGCAAACCTTGGTGTGGGGAGAACTAGGGCCCTGCTGCCCCCAAACCCGTTTGTACAATTACTCCTTCTGTCTCCTCCGGGGCTGTATGTTCCCCGTTTCCCACGTAGACCTGTTCCTGACCTGTCTTCTTTTAGATGCGGAAGGTGTGAGCTCCCTGGGATGGCTGCTGGGTCAGTACTTAGAGCAGAGGGAGAGCTCTCGGAACCCCCTGAGTCGCGCAGCATCCTTTGCCTCTCGAGTTCGTCGCCTTTGCCACTTGCTGGTGCATGTGGAGCCTCCTCCTGGGCTTTCTCCTGAGCCATCCACTCGGCCTTGTAAGTCACAGTTGTGGCCGGTTGAGCTAAGAATTTTGGTAGCAGCGATATCTGGCTCCTCCCCTCTTGGATTTTACTCTTTTATGCCGCTTTGTTTTGGGTATTTCCAGGGGTCAGTACCCAAGACCCCAGGAATCACCCAGGGGCTGAGATGGAACCCTTTCCTTTGCTCTCTGTCTCCACAGTCAGCAAGAACAGTAAGGGTCGGGATCGTAGCCCTGGGCCTTCACCAGTTCTTCCAAGCAGCAGCCTGAGGAATCTAACACAGTGCTGGCTGAGTGTGGTACAGGAGCAGGTGGGCAGAAGGAAGCTGAACTCTCGAGGGGGAAGGGTGGGGGAGTGGTGGTCTGCTAGGCTCTTCACATACTGGGACTTTTATTTATGGTATTTTTTTTCCCCTTCTCCTCAGGTCAGCAGGTTCCTGGCTGCAGCCTGGAGGGCCCCAGACTTCGTTCCTCGTTACTGTACACTCTATGAGCACTTGCAGAGAGCAGGCTCAGAGCTCTTTGGGCCTCGAGCAGCCTTCACACTGGCCCTGCGCAGTGGCTCCTCGGGTGCCTTGCTGCAGCAGTCCTTCCTCACTGCCACTCACGTGAGTATCACCAGCCTCCCAGTCAGTGGGGCTGTAAGCTCATACCCGAGACTCATCTCTTTCTGCTCATTATTCTGTCACTCCCCACTCTCCTCCTCTACTCCTTCTTCATGATTCGCTCATGCCCTTTCCGTTGCCTCAGATAAGTGAGCAGTTTGCGCGGCACATCGACCAACAGATCCAGAGCCACCTGATTGGTGGAGCCCCTCGAGTGGAAATGCTGGGGCAGCTTCAGCAGCACCTGGAGCCCATCATGGTCCTTTCTGGCCTGGAGCTGGCCACTACTTTTGAGCACTTTTACCAGTGAGTGCAGGTCTGGAGAGGTAGAGAATGGGAGGCTGAGAGTCTAGAGAGGACAAAGATTTTAGTCTTAGAAGAAAGACAAGGGAGGAGGTGAAGGGTGGTGGGAGGAGAGATTAAGATCCAGAGATGGCTGTGGGATTCGTGGATAGGGAGTGGGAAGGAAGAGGTGAGGTAGGGCCTGTGACTCAGGCCGGCTGCAACAGAGAGACTATGTTCTTACTGGGGAGGTTGGGCCATACAGAGTGCCCACACTGAGGCCCGGGCTGTGTGTGCTGCAGGCACTACATGGCGGACCGTCTCCTGAGCCTGGGCTCGAGCTGGCTGGAGGGGGCCGTGCTGGAGCAGATAGGTCCCTGCTTCCCCAACCGCCTCCCCCAGCAGATGCTGCGGAGCCTGAGCGCCTCCCAGGAGCTGCAGCGCCAGTTCCACCTCTTCCAGCTCCAGCAGCTTGACAAGCTGCTCTTGAAGCAGGAGAATGAGGAAGAACAGGGCCTGGAAGAAGAGGAGGTAAGAGCAAGGGAAAAGAGTGGGAGAACAGGAGAATAGGAGACTAGACCAAAGAAGGGGAGCCCAAGAGCCCTTGAAATCCTTCTGTCTCTCAGGAGGAAGAGGAAGAAGAGGAGGCTGAGAAAGAATTATTTATTGAAGATCCAAGTCCAACAGTTTCTATACTGGTCCTGTCACCACGCTGCTGGCCGGTCTCCCCACTCTGCTACCTGTACCATCCCAGAAAGTGCCTTCCCAAAGAATTCTGTGATGCCCTTGACCGCTTCTCCAGTTTCTACAGCCAGAGTGAGGAGATAGAGACAGGCAACTGGAGACTGGGGTGAGATTTGGGGTGGCAAGAGAGGAAGAGGAGAGGACCTTTGGACAGGAATGTGTAGATAAAAAGAAATGTAGTCTCTAGGGACTACAAGTTCCTAGAGAAGGGTGAAAAAGTGTGGTTTAGAACTTCATTAATTCCTCTCATTATTTCTTTCAACTTTGTTTGAATTTGTTCTATTTTTCTTTTCTAATTTCAAGTTGCATGCTTAGTCTTTTCAGACTTCTTTCCAAATAAAAGTATTTAAGGCTATTTATTTCCCTCTCAATATTGCTTTAACTGCATTCTGTAAGATTTTCGGTTTTTTTTTTAGATTTTATTGAGGTATACTTAGTATTTAATGTAGTGCACAAATCTTAATTATGACTTAATTTTATATCCATATGTATTCCCATAATCATCCCCCCATATCAAGATGCAGAATACTTCCAGCACCCCCAAAGGCTTCCTCCTTCATGTCCCCTTTTTAGTCAGTATCTTCTTCCAAGAGAAACTATTATTCTTCCCTTTGTCATCATAGACTTGCCTGTATTTGAACATTATGTGAATGGAAACATAGAGTATGTATGCTGCTGTGTCTGATTCCTTTACTTAATGTGTGTGGGAGTGATCCAGGTTGTATCATTACTTTGTTCTTTTGTATTGCTGAGTCATATTCCGTTGTAGGATTATATTTACCCTTTTTGCTGCTGATGGACATTGGGACATGGAATAAGTTTTTATTATGTAGTATTTTTATTATTTTTTAGTTCAGAGAATTTTCTAATTTCCATTATTATTTCTTGATTTATTAGTTTTTTAGAAGTAGATTTAAAACTTGCCAAGTAAATTTTGTTTCATTTGTTTAGTTATCTTTTTGTTTTAGATTTCAACCTTCATTCCATTGTGACCAAAGAACATGGTTTCTGTGATTCTGAATCTTTTTAATTTATTGAGACTTCATTTATGGCCAAATAGATGGCCAAATTTTATGTGTTCCACATGTAGTTAGGAAAAATATATGTTTTTCAACTGCCATATACAGTGTTCTACATATTTCACTAAATTGACTTTGTTAATTACGTTATTCAAATCTTCTGTAAACATACTTATTTTGGTCTGCTTGATCTGTTACTGAGAGAGGTGTGCTAAAATCTATCATTATGATAGTGATTTTTAAATTTCTAAATATGTAAATTTTGCATTATATATTTTTGGCTATGTTATTACATACAACTTTAAAGTCATTTAACAGTGCCATCCAATATGACTTTTTGCGGTGATGGAAAAGTTCTCTTCACTGTTCAATATGATAGTGGCTCTTGAGCACTTGAAAATGTGACTAATTCAACTGAAGAACCGAATGTTTAATTTTATTTCCTTTAACCACATGTGGCTAGTGGCAACCACAATGGACTATGCAGGTTTAGAATCTTCATGGTTAATTAAACCTTATTATTATGAAGTGACCTTTGTTCTAGTAAAGCTCTTAAAGTCTAGTTTTATCTGGTATTAATAACACCAGCTTTCTTTAGTATTTTTCTAGTATATTTTTTTCTATACTTTTACTTTTTTTTGGATAGATCATTCTTTTAGGTCCCTTTTATTCTGGTAAAATAAGAATAATATAGGACATGGTTCCATAGTGTAGCGGTTAGCACATCTGCTTTACACGCAGAAGGTCCTGGGTTCGCGCCCCAGTGGAGCCATGATCCATGGTCTACGGCCATGCTACCCTGAACAAGTCTGATGTCTGATCTTGGAAGCTAAGCTGTGTTGGGTCTGGTTAGTACTTGGATGGGAGACCACCTAGGAAGACCAAGTGCTGTAGGCATAAATAGGAAAAAAATAAAAAAATAAAAATAAATAAATAAATAAAGTTAAAAAAAAAGAATAATATAAAATTTGCCATTTTAGCCACTTTAAATGTATAATTCATTTACCCTTTTACTTAAAAATGTTTTTCATTTAGAAATAATATCCAATTTACAGAAAAATTTTGAGACTATTACAAAGAACACCCATCTACTCTATCCAAGTTTACCTTTTGTTAACATTTTGCCCATTTTGCTTTTATCATTTGCTCTTTGTGTATATATACACACATTTATATAAATGTGTATATATGTACATGTAAATGTGTATATATGTTTGTAACTGTGTATATATACGTATATATTACATGTATACCCCCCCCACACACACATACACACACACTTTTTTCCCCTGAACCACTGAGAATAAATTGCATATATGCTGGCCCTTTTCCCCTAAGTACTTTTTCCTAAGAATAAAGATATTCTATTACATAACCACAATTCCTTTATCAGTTTCAAAAAAAAATTTAACATTAATATAATAGTTTAGTTTACTTTCCATATTCTACTTTTGTCGACTAACTTCATAATGTCTTCTCTTTTTTATTTTTTTTTTTAGTGCAGGACAAGATCCAATCTAGGATCACTCATTATGTTTTTATATTTAGTTGTCATGTTTCTAGTCTTAATCTGGAACAATTCCTCAGCTTTTCTATGCCTTTTATGACATTGACATTTTTGCAGAATTAGTCCTTTAAAATTTTCTAAATAGTTTCTCATTTTAAATTTGTATGGTATTTCCTCATGATTAGATTCAGGTTATGCATTCCTGGCCAGAATACTAAGTAAGTGACGTTATATACTTCTCAGGGTATTACATTTGGAATCACACAATTTCCATGGTTCCTCTTTTGTGATACTAATTTTGACAACCTGGTCAAGAGGTTATTTGATTACTGTATAGTTAGCATTTTTTTCCTCACTACTGCGAATAAGCAGTCTGCCAAGGGAGATTCTGTAAAACCATGCCAATATGCTCTCATCATAATTTTCCCCACTATCAATTTACTTTTACTTTTACCTTTGCCATACTCATATATTTTAGGCATATGTCTTGTAAATATCTAGAATTTATTTTGCATTCATCCTAACAATCTCTCCTTTTAGGTTGTTAATCTTAGCCTATTTATAATTACTATGAATGAGGATATATTTGGCTTTTATTTCTAAACCCTTATTTTGTGTATTTACCCTTCGTATATTTTAAAATTCTAGTTCACATACACAAAAGAACATATAAAATATATGTACAGTTAAAAGAAGAAGAATAAATTGAATACCTTTATAGATATGATTATACCTTGGGTTTTTGTGCTTTTTTTCTTCTTTTGGATTGATTTTTTTTTTTATTCTCTTTTTGTCTCTCAGTTTTGGAAGTTATGCATTCTATTTCTATAGTTGATTACCTTTATATTTTTAATCTGTATGTTTGACTTGTTAATAACATCACTTCCCATCTTCCTGAACAATAAAAAGACCATAGAAAATCTTAATTATAGCTCTAACTCCCATCTTGCTTGTTACTGTTGTTCTGTATTTTAGAGTTATATATTTTTGGTCATTGCTATTGTTGTTTTATCAGTTAAAGTTTTAACTGCTTTAGTCACCATTCCTTGTGTATCTTGATCCTTCTTTTTGAATTCAATTTTTTTCCTTGAAGTTCATCCTCTAGAAATTTCTCCATTGAGGGAGTATTGATGTATTAGTGGAAAACTTTATTAGTTTTTGTTCGAGAATGGTTTATTTTTACCCTCATTTAAAAAATGTTTTTACTGTGATAAATTTCAGACATAGGCAAAAGTAGATGGAACGGATAAACTCCATTGTACCAACATATACCGATTCATGGCCAGTCTTGTTTTATATATATATCCCTACTCATTTTCCCCAGCCCTCAAATTTAAAAGATAAGGACTCTGTTTTTAAAAGCAAGGACACAACAGTTATCAAACCTTTAGAAGTTAACAGTTCCTAATATCATCAAATATACAGTCATTCATATTTCCCTAATTATCTCGTTTTTAAAATTAGTTTTTTTGTTTATTGAGGATCCAAACAAATGCCACACATTGCATTTGATTGAGTTACATCTTTCATCTCCCTTAATCTATAGATTTCTGCCTCCCTTTTTCCCCCTTTGCAATTGTTTTTGGAGGAAACTGGATTCTTTGCCAAATAAAGTTGTTGACAGGCTAGATTTTGCTGATCGTATCCACATTGTGTTTGCTAGCATGTTCCTCTGTCATCTTTATTTCTTGAAAACTGATATTTAGCTGGAGAAGCTTATTCAGATTCAGATTTGATTTCTTGGGCAAGAACACTTCCTGGGTGGTATTGTGTACTTCAATGAGGAGGCTTGTTACTTACGTCTAGCTGTCTCTCTTTATGATGTTCAGATGGATCAATGGATTTCAGGGTTGTCAGTGTGATGTACACATTATATAAAGTCTCCTATCAGCTTTTCACTAGGCAGTCATTTATTATTGCTTAGGTCTATCATTTCATTAGGGGTTACGAACTAGCGATGTTCTAGTTTTGTCGTTCCTTCATGTATTAGCTGGAGTACTTTTTCTATAAAGAGAAACTTCGTCTTATAGTTACCCTGAAGTACAGTTTCTACAGGAAAGGCTTGATTCTTTCCTCTTCCCCTTTATTTTGACCAGTTTTCAAAATAATGTGTTAGTTTTCTAGCGTCCTCCAAAGATGACCAATGAGGTTTTTAAAATAAATATGCCATTATGAACTCATGGATTTTTAAAATATTTCATGTGTTTTAATTCATTGCAGGTGTTATTTATTCATTCATTCATTCATTCATTCATTTATTTGATGTTCAAATTGTCCCATCTTTGGCCAGAGAGCATTTGTCATGTTGGCTTCTTTTGATACTCCAATGCTTCCTCTCTTTGACAGCATCGTTGTTTTCTAGTATGAGCAAACATCGCAGGCTCACCTTGCCCAAGCTGTGACATAGGAGGAGGAAGAGACTCAGCCTAGTGGGTCTTTAAAACTGTCAGCTCCTTAAAGGCAAAACCCAGGTCTCTCTGGTATTTTTTCCATGAAGCCTGCCTGGCACAGGGCTAGTCACAGGGTGGGCTCCTAGATACCTGTAGGTTGCCAGGGAGGCAGCACAGAGGAAGCTGAGCTCTGGGAGCTTGTCAAGGCATCTCTATGTCTGTAAATTCTAGGGTCCTTCTCCCCACAGAGACTAGCAGGAGCAAACCTTAACTTAATGGCATACCCTCACCTCAACACCTAACTCCCTATTTCCCCTACTCTTGTCTCTGTCCTTCTCCTCGACATTTTCCCAGGTCAGAACCATCCAATCCTGGACATGGGACCACATCGGCGACTGCAGTGGACATGGCTAGGCCAGGCTGAGCTGCAGTTTGGGGACCAGACCCTGCATGTGTCTACCGTGCAGATGTGGCTGCTGTTGACTTTCAATCAGACAGAGGTGCCTCAGCTCCTCAGCCTTTTGTCTGTTTTCTGTTTCCCCCGTCTGCCACTGTTCCCCTAACTCCGTTTGTCCTTCCATTCTTTCTTCCCTCTTTTCTTTTCCCTTGACTATCTCCTTCTGATGGCCGCGTTTCTCCTTACCAGGAGGTGTCAGTAGAAACCTTGCTGAAGAATTCTGACCTCACCCCAGAGCTACTGCTCCAGGCTCTTCTGCCTCTCACCTCTGAGAATGGCCCTTTGACCCTGCATGAGGGTCAGGACTTTCCACATGGGGGTAGGTCAATGGGGGCTGACCTGAGACCATGCTCACAGGGGGTGGGGCTCTCAGGGTGGGGGGTGGTATAATAGGGAATGAGATTGGGGTCTCCTTTACCTCCACTCATCTGTTCCTTCTCCTTCTTGAGTATTGACTGGGAGTGCATTCCAGGTATGCTACGGCTTCGTGAACCTGGGCTCCGGCCCTGTAGGGAGGCCCTGTGGCTGATACCTCCCCAGAGGTACTTGAATGTAGAGAAGGATGAGGGCCGAACCCTGGAACAGAAGAGGAACCTCTTGAGCTGTCTTCTTGTCCGTATTCTCAAAGCCCATGGGGAAAAGGGCCTCCACATTGATCAACTGGTTTGTCTGGTAGGCTGAGAGGAGACCATGAAGTTGGGAGAGGGCAGGAGTTATGTTTAGGGTTGGGGATTGGAGCCAGGGGTCACCCTAAGGGAAGGTAAATTCTCTTAGTATGAGAACTCAAAGGGTTATGTTTCTGTCTGGGTTTTCTATTCCTGACAGGGCAGGTAGACTGAAGACAGAGACAAGACATGAATGTTTACCATGTGTCAGGCACTAAATCTAAGTTTGCATTATTAAGTCATTTAATCCACACAATTCTGTGAGATAGGTGGTGGTATTATTGTTATCATTAATATCATCATCATCCCCATTTGACAGATAAGAAAAATGAGGCATGAGAGAGTTAGTAACTTATCCATAGTCACACAGCTGTTAGGTGGCAGAGCTGGTCATTGAACCCAGGCAGATTGGCTCCTCTAGGTAAAAGTGGCCTGCCTGTTTTCTTTCCTCCTGTTCAGGTGCTAGAGGCCTGGAAGAAGGGTCCAAACCCCCCTGGAAGCCTGGGCCGCGCTGTTGCCGGGGGTGTGGCCTGTACCAGTACAGATGTCCTCTCTTGCATCCTGCACCTCCTGGGCCAGGGCTATGTGGAACGGCGTGATGACCGGCCCCAGATCCTGATGTATGCTACCCCAGAGCCCATGGGGCCCTGCCGGGGTCAGGCAGAGGTCCCTTTCTGTGGCAGCCAGACCACCAAGACCTCCAAGCCTAGGTAGCCACCCCCAGCCTCATCTTCCTGCTGCAAGGGCTCCAGGCCAAGAGAGAGGGATGGGGTCCCCATGGCAGATGGCACCACAGTAACTTGGAAGGGGTCATAGTGCCAAACCCAGGCTCTCTTGTGGAGAAACACTTCATTTCTTTCTTTATCTAACCCCATTTTCCCTCTCCCTGTTATTTTCCCCATTTTGATCATCCTCATTCACCTTCCTGGTGCCATCACCCCCTTCTTTTCCTTTCTAATCAAGGGCTTTGCTGTCCCCATCCTCCTAGAGCCAGCCCGTAGGCAAGGGACCCAGACATGTGAGCTCCTTTATATATCTCTCTCATTCTAAGCAAATATGAAATATTATGCTATATGTGTTGAGTGCTAACTATGCACTCTGCTCAGTGAAATATACAAACTTTAGTTTTTGGGAAGACTGTTCTACAGAGGAATTTGCTATAGGGATCCCCTAATTAGCTGACACCGGTAAAGCTTTTTACATCAGATCCGGTTCACCAGAAGTTGTTCCAGCACTGCTTTGATGCCTACTATTTGCATTGGGTATAAAATGAGTTATCTAGAGTCATCTTTCTCCAACTTTCACATATATAACATTACCTGGGGATCTTTTTAAAATGCAGATCTTGATTCAGTACAGCTCCCTGTGATACCTGTGCTGCTGGTCCACAGACCACACTTTGAGTAGTAAGGCTGTGAACTACTCTTTCTCACCAGATGTGCTGGTAGCTTTTTGGATGGGACCTACAATGGAACTGTCCCATCTACCGTAGGTCAGTTAATATCCTAACTCGTCCATTAGATTTCTGTAGTGCCCCCAGTCATTGTGTCAAACAGCTCTACCCCCACACCTACAGATGCTTCTGTGGAGGGCCCTGCTCTGACAGTTGGCTTGGGTGGTTATCCTCAGGCTGGTTAAGCAAGCAGACAGAGGAGTATGCAAGTGGGGAGCTGGGGCCAAGGTGGGGTTCAGTTAGTATGTTGGATAAGCAGGATGGGGAGACTGACAACTGACTCTTCTTTCTCCCCAAGCCCAGAAGCTTTGTCCGCCCTGGCATCTCTTCAGCTGCCTGCAGGCCGTACCATGAGCCCCCAAGAAGTGGAAGGGTTGATGGAGCAGACGGTGCGGCGGGTGCAGGAGACGCTGAACTTAGAGCCAGATGTGGCTCAGCACCTTTTGGCTCATTCCCACTGGGGCGCCGAACAGCTGCTGCAGAGCTACAGTGATAACCCCGAGCCACTGCTGCTGGCGGCTGGACTGTGTGTGCCCCAGGCTCAGGCTGCCCCCACATGCCCTGACCACTGTCCTGTCTGTGTCAGCCCCCTGGAGCCCAACGACGACTTGCCCTCTCTCTGCTGCATGCACTACTGCTGCAAGGTGAGGCCCGCCAGCTTCTCTCATGTCCTGACTTTCCACTTGAACATATTCCTTGGAAACTATTGGTTCCAGCCCCTGTGCTGCCATTTCCTAACCTGAGTAATGTTGGACAAGTCTCTTGGTTCCTCTTAAACTTTTGTCATGTGCTTTGACATTCTGAAGGGTGGTGGTTAGGATCCAGCGATATACCTCTGTGGTTCTCAAACTTTGCTGCATATTATAATTACTGGGAGCTTTTAAAGATCCCATTGCTCATACTTACCCCAGGCCAATTAAATCAGAATCTCTGGAAGTGAAACCCAGTCATTTGAAGCTTTAAAAGTTCCTCAAGTGATTCCATTGTTCAGCCAAGTTTGAGAACTACTGATACATACATGTGCATGCACACACAGTATATACATAAATTAAGGTGCTTTGTAAATGAGAAGTATTATTAAATTGGTGATGACTATAGTTTATGGTTTCCATTTCACCGTTCAAGTCTCTTTATCTCAGAAATCATCATTTCTTTTATATATACTCACATTTAATACAAAAATAAAAAGAGATTTTGTAAACCAGAGAATAGCACAAAAGTAGAAGAGAATTATGGGAAGGCAGGACTTGCAAAGCAGAAATATAGGAAGCTGGAGGTCGGGGAGTAAGTACTTAGTCTTCAAAGTCAGGGAGGAGGGGGCTGAGGCACAGGGAACCAGAATGTTGACTATCTGATTCCCTGCCTCACAGCTCTTAAAACTGATACCAAGCCCCCATACATCAGCTTAACAGGATGAGCACCCTTGTTGCAATGAATTCTAGCTGCCTCTCCCAACAGCGTCTCCCAGTGGTGGGTGATCTCGGATATGTGCATTGCATGCATGTGTACCAGCACTTTTTCTCCTTCTCTTTTGCTCAGCTTCAAGTTACTCTTCTCCCGTAGGTGCCTATGCTCCCTTTTTTTTGTTTGTTTTTTACAGATTCTTATTTATTTCCTTGACACTTCCATTTTTTTCATTCAACTAATTTTTCATAGACTTTCTGTGTGTATAGACAGCACTAGGTGCTGAATGAGGGCGTGGGAAGGTCTAAGTAAGCAATGACCCAAGTGCTCATCATAACTAAGCAGCTAATTGTTTTGGGAACTCACTCTGGGCCATTATGCTGTTTCACATGTGTTATCTTAATTCCCATTCTACTTCTATGAGGTAGGTATTTTTACTATCCCCATTTTATAGACTACAGATAAAGGCACTGGGAGTAGGAAGTTGCCAAGGTCAGGATTGGATTTTGGCAGTCTCACTCCAGGGCCCTCCCTCCACACTTACGATAAGTGCAAGAAAAAGAATATTGTAGGGTCATGTAGGAAGTGACGGGTTAGGAGTGGGCTGAGGAGTTTTTCAGAGACTTTCAACTGGGGAGGTTGGGGAAGGCCGCTCTGCGGAGGTGGATGTCTGGGAAAAGAATGTGGTGGACAGAGGAAAGAGCAAGGACAAACAGTGAAGCAGCGGGACAGCGGTAGGAGAGGAGATCTGGGCGGTGGACAGGGGCCCGATTGGGTTGGGACTGGCAGACAGTGGGTTTTACTTTGGGGGAAGCCATGGTGGGTTTTAAGCAGAGGAGTGATATGATCTGATTTACATTTTTGAAAGGATCACTTTATGTGGAGAAAAGGCTTGGACGGAACAAGAGTGGAAGCAGGGATACCAGTTCGGAGGCTGTTGTACAAAGCGGCAAGAGAAGGTGGTCGTTTGGCCTAGGGACAGCGGGGAAGAGAGGAGTGGACGGGTTGGGCTGCATTTGGAGGTGGAGCGGACAGGGCTTGGGGGAATTAGAAGTGGGGTCTTAGGACTAGGGAATCGAGGCTGATTCCTGTTTTGTTTTTTTTTTACCTGAGCATATGGGTGGATGGGATGTGTCATCTTTTACTGAATTGGGGGAAATATTGGGGCTTGGGCTGGGGCTAAGGGTGAAGAGCAGGTTTTTGAGAGTAAACTCAGTCTTTTGTGACCATGAAGTTTGAGCTCCTTGTTGGACACCTTTGTGAGAATGGCATGTGGACAGTGGGTTTTTGAGTTCAGAATTAAGTGGAGAGGCCAGGCTGGTATCCCTCAGGGAGAGAGAAGTAGGCCCAGGCACTGAGCTTGGGGCACCCCCACCCTGTAGAGAGATGGAGGCAGGGAGCCTGAAACTGCCACTAAGAAAAACAGGCCAATTGAACAGGCCCCAGACAGGGAGAAGCCTATGAATAAGTCACAGCTGAGTGGTATAAATGACATGCAGGAGAACTCGCAGCAGGGAAATCTTGGGGTCTGGAGCAGCTGGAGGCAGCTTCCCAGGGTGAGTCTGAGTGGCAGGCAGGATTGGCAGAGGGCCAGAGGGGGGCGCACAGGCTGGAGACCAAATTCCAGTTGGGCTGGGCAGCAGAAACAGCATGAACCAAGAGCAAGCCTAAAGCAGAGGGCCTCCTTCTGGGAGTGGAGCAGCTCCAAAATGAGACAGTCAACTGATTCTTTGTCCTCTGTGGCTGTGAGGGATCCTGTTGTACCTGTGTGCCTGCAAGTGTGCGGTCTGAATTTGGAGAAATTTCCTCTGTTTTATTTCAGAAATACAGGAATTTTACATCCGACTTCCCAATTTATTTGGATTTGTTTCACCATAAAAAGAAGTTTGTTTTGTTTAGTTTAGTACTTCCAGTAAAGTGCTTTCCATTTATCCTGGAGCTTTAATAACAGTGATACATGTGCTCTCCTGGGGGTTAAATGCACCATTTTGGAAAGCTCGGCTGGCCATTGGCAGTGTGAGGGAAGGGGTTGTTAATGGAGTATTTTAAGAGGCTTGGGATGCTGATCATGCATAAACCATGTAGATTTGATGGGGGTAGAAAGACCATTTATCGGGACTGGCTCCTGCAGCAGTTTAGGGGTGGACAGGATAATGGCCTGGTTTAGGGTGGGGCCGCGACAAGGGTGCAAGACAAGGATTCAAGATTCAAGAGATGTGAAGGTTCCGACACCGGGGCTGGGAGACCGGTGGTGCTGTTGATCGGGATTTGGGAGATGCAGTGGGCAAGTCCGGTTCTGTAGAGAAGCGGTCGAGTCTGTAGGGGTGAGAGCCTCAAGAAGGGCATTGAAGTGAGCAAATGGAACAAGGAGGAGAGGCCACAGCTGTGTTTGCAGTTTCCAAGGCCAGTCACTCGGTGAGGAGAAGAGGACCCACCTCTCAGACCTTCTATCTCTGACCTTCTTGTTCTCTCCAGTTCTTTCTTACATCTCTTCCTCTCCTCCTCTGCCTCCTCCTCTGCCTCCTCCTCCTCCTCTTCCTCCTCCTTCTCCCTTCTTTCTTCTTCTTCATTTCTCTTTACTCATTCCCTCCCAATCCATCCCAATAATAATTATAATGAGGCTGCTATCCTGGCCCACACATCCTCAAAGAAAACTGTAATTTGGGCCAATGCTGGGAAAATCCTTGGAAGCCAGGAAGATTAGTGTCACTTTTGAAATTGATCTAGAAGCAGGCTTGTCTCTGGCCTTCTGCGTCGTCGGGGAAACTGCTAGATTAGTGACCAGGACACCATCTTGTGCTGCCCTCACACTGTCCCTTAGCAGCCCCTCCTTTTCACTCCCAGTCTTGCTGGAATGAATATCTGACAACGCGAATCGAACAGAACCTTGTGCTGAATTGCACCTGCCCCATTGCCGACTGCCCTGCGCAGCCCACTGGAGCCTTCATTCGTGCCATCGTCTCCTCGCCAGAGGTCATCTCTAAGGTATCCCCTCCCCTGAAAGAGGCTCCAGTGCATAGCAAGAGGGGATGGCTCCAGGGAATGGGCTGACATGCGGGGTGCTGGGGGTCCTGGAGGTGTGGCATCCTGGAGATCCAGGCCCTCACCTGGTGGAACCTGCGTCCCCATAGTACGAGAAGGCCCTCCTGCGTGGCTACGTGGAAAGCTGCTCCAACCTGACCTGGTGCACCAACCCCCAGGGCTGCGATCGCATCTTATGTCGCCAGGGCCTGGGCTGTGGGACCACCTGCTCCAAGTGTGGCTGGGCATCCTGTTTCAACTGTAGCTTCCCTGAGGTGGGTGCCCACCCCAGCCCTGATACTAAGCCAGGCTCCATACCCCTCCCTACTCAGCACCCCACCCTGCCACACACGCACAGATTCTGCCTTATCCTCATCCTCTGCCAGCAGAGTTCCTGTAGTCCTCCAAATGGATCTCCTTCCCTCCCTCCCTCTCTCCCACACATACCAGCAGGGCTGCCCTCAGTAAAGGCTGGGCTGTGTACTCACCACCTCCTCCTATTCTAGGCACACTACCCTGCCAGCTGTGGCCATATGTCTCAGTGGGTCGATGATGGCGGCTACTATGATGGCATGAGTGTGGAGGCCCAGAGCAAGCACCTGGCCAAGCTCATCTCTAAGCGCTGTCCCAGCTGTCAGGCTCCCATCGAGAAGAATGAGGGATGTCTGCAGTAAGAAGGGGGTACTGTGGGTGCTGGGGGAGTCAGCAGGCACGGGAGAGGGTAGGAGGCCTGATAATAATAAAGGGGGAATGGGGCTTACCAGAAAGCTGAGCAACAAGGGCAGTTACTCATCCACCCTCTCCTGGCACCCTTCGAGCGATTCCAGGATCTTATAGCTCCTTCCCCCACTTCTAAGTCTACACTGTATGGGGGAATTCAGAAGCAAGGGTGCATTCAGTAGGGATGGGTAAGGTTAGGAGACTAAGGACATGGAGGGGCTAGGAGCATCTTTAGTGGCATGTCCAGGCTTTGGGCATTCCTGGTGTGGCCCTGGCCAGAGGCAGGAGCTCTTTGACCAGCTGGCTTCCTCCATAGCATGACCTGTGCCAAATGCAACCATGGATTCTGCTGGCGCTGCCTCAAGTCCTGGAAGCCAAATCACAAAGACTATTACAACTGCTCTGCCATGGTAAGGGGCCAGGCACTGGGAGGAGGGTAGAGGCCCAAAGGCAACTAGGATGAGACAGGCCCTGGGCAAAGAGGGCTCTGTGTCCAGAGCAGCCGAACAGTTTGGGGGACAAAGGCTCAGTGGAGAGAAGACAGAAACTACCTAGGCCTATAGGTACCTGGAGGCCTGTCCTGGGAGGTCTGTGCATAGAGACCTTCAGCCCCAAAGTGGGACTTCTCACAGTTAGGTGGGTTGGTCATTCTCAGGACAGCAGGACAGAGCAGAGAAGAGCAAGGACTCTTGAGTCAGAGCCTGGCTCCACTGCTCAGTGTGTGGCTTTGGGTCAGTTTACTTGTCCATACTTTAGCATCCTCATCTTTAAAAGTGGGTAATAATATGTCCTACCTCACAGAGTTCTGAGGATTAAATGAAAAAATCTGCATAAAGTGTCAAAAAGCCTCTATGAATGAATGACAGCTAGTCTGGTGAGCCCCATTCTGTCCCAGCAAAACACAGTAGCCCTCTCATCATGTCCTTACAGGTAAGCAAGGCAGCTCGTCAAGAGAAGCGGTTTCAAGACTATAATGAGAGGTGTACTTTCCATCACCAAGCCCGGGTGAGCGGGGAGGCAAGAGTTGTGTTGGTGAGGTCAGAGGGCTGGGGCAGATGGCCGGGGAGGGGCCAAAGGTCCCAATTGGAGGGGTGCTGTTCTGACTGCATGAGACAGGGCTGCTTGTGCTGGCACCGATCCACCTTCCTCTGCACAGGAGTTTGCTGTGAACTTGCGGAACCGTGTATGTGCCATCCATGAGGTGCCCCCACCCAAATCCTTCACCTTCCTCAGTGACGCCTGCCGGGGACTTGAGCAGGCTCGAAAGGTTGTGGTGGGTCGGGGAGTGGGAGGAGAGGATGTGCCAAGGGGGTCTGGTGGGCTGGACGCTTTCCTCTAACCTGCCGGGATGGGGGAATGAGGAGGAATCAGGTGGTAGGTCAGGTGCCATGCCTCAGAGGGGAGAAGCCTGACTTGGGCCCCCCTAGGTGCTGGCCTATGCTTGCGTGTACAGCTTCTACAACCAGGACACAGAGCACATGGATGTGGTAGAGCAGCAGACTGAGAACCTGGAGCTGCACACCAATGCCCTGCAGATCCTCCTAGGTGAGGCCTGCCCCCCCACCCCACAAAACATCCGCCTCAACAGGTAACGCAAAACAGCACCCCCACCCCAGCTCTCCACCTGCACTCTTGTCCTCTTCCTCTTTCTAATTCATAGCCTCATCACCGTTGGCCATTAGCTTTTTAAAATTCTGTTACAAAGTTATACAGTACATGCTGTAAATGCCTGAGGGCACAGATCTTAATCTGACACTTTGATTATGATCTGTCCCTACCACTAGAGTGTAAACCCATAAGAACGAGTGTCTAGACCTGGGCCTGGTAGATGTTGGTGGAACTTGGTAGATGTTCAGGAGGTGTTCGTTGAAGGAAGGAATAGAAGGGATGAAAAAAGAGAGGGAGTCCCCATGCCCTGCCCCCTCTGCAGAGGAGACCCTACTGCGGTGCAGAGACCTGGCCTCCTCCCTGCGCCTCTTGCGGGCGGACTGCCTCAACACGGGCCTGGAGCTGCTCCGGCGGATCCAGGAAAGGCTGCTCGCTATCCTGCAGCATTCCACTCAGGTATGCCGCCCCAACCCTGAACCTCCTGTGCCCATCACAGCCCTTGCCCTGGGGGCATCCAGAAGGAAAGGCATTGTGAATGAATGGATGCTCAGAGACCTGGGTATGTGTCCCAGCGTCTTCCTGGATGCTGCTGGAGCTGGCCACATAACCACGTGGCATTGCCTACAAAATAAAGGAGTTAGCCCAGGTTTTGATCAGGGGTATTTAGTCAGATGCTTGCTCATCAGAATCACCTGGCGAATTTTTTAGAATCCCAGGAGTAGGGGCCAGGGAGTTAGGATCCACTGAGGTTCTTTCCAGTTCTAATACACTGATGTTGAGTCTAAACTGCGTCCTGCCTTTAGGGAGCTTACAGACTGGTAACTTGGGCAGAAAAGACATGAATGTACACTGTAAACTCCTGAAGCACATGGCTGGTATGCCTCACTATTGCGTCCTGTCTCTGGAGACCACTTCTGAGTTAAATTACACAAGGCGGTGGTTTGTGAGGTGCTGTGGTGAGGGAGGGAGAGCAGGTGGGAGCATTCCCGCCAGGGGCATGGCACCTAGTAGGCCCTCAGACAACACTGGTTGAAGGAATGCTGGGCACAGAGACCTAGAGGCCTCAACTCTCCTACTCCACACATCCTCCTGTCTCTTTGCCAGGACTTCCGGGTTGGTCTCCAGAGTCCATCGTTAGAGGCCCGGGAGGCAAAAGGGTCCAACGTGCCCGGCAGTCAGTAAGTCAGGCAGGCCCAGCCATGGAGGGGGTGGGACACGCCAGGCTTCCTCTGGGGCTGAGTGGCACGCTCTCCCCCAAGGCCTCAGGGCTCCTCAGGGCTGGAGGTGGATGAGGAGGAAGAGGACAATGAGGATGATGTGCCCGAGTGGCAGCAGGATGAGTTTGATGAAGAGCTGGACAACGACAGCTTCTCCTATGACGAAGAGTCAGAGAACCTGGACCGAGAGACTTTCTTCTTTGGTGACGAGGAGGAGGAGGAGGAGGCCTATGACTGAGGGGCAGGGTCCAGGGAGCCCCTGGAGCCGCCCCAGAGCTGCGGGGCTGAGGGGCTGGGGTTCGCCTGTCATGTGCTGTCATGGTGGGGGTGGCAGTCTGCTGCGTCTGCAGCACCCTTCATTTGCTGAATAAGCTTTTCCCATGTGCTTCTTTGAATCAGGCTGGATGTCCTTCCCGGAGGCCACCTTACTTCCCACACCCAGACCCCTCATTCTTTATTGCTTCCTTTAGACCTCCAGACTCTTCTGTCATTAGAGCCCAAAGGCAGCTCATTTGACCTAAGCTGATAAAGGGAAGTGAAGGTCCACATGGTACAGGGCCAGGCGCAGCCCCAGCCCCAGCATCAGGGGAGATAGGCCATCCCCCACAACTGGCCTTCCCTTAACACTGTTGAATGTTCCTGGCAGGAGCTTGAGGGCATTAGGAATCGTCCTCCTTTTGGGGAACTACAGGTTTTTAAAGGGTCTCATTACAACTCGAAGTGAAGTGGGGTGGGAAGAGGATATTACAGAGGACTTGTCCTGCCACAGCACACATACAAAGTTAGGATTATAAACATACTTTTTAATTTGGTATTGGGGCTAAGAGGCAGGAATGGTACTAGAGCAGAGTCTGGGATCAGAATTATTTAATAAAGTGGGTTTTAAGTCAAGTGGTTGGGGCAGGGGAGGAAGCCACCTGCTCAGGAGGATCAGCCTCAAAGTATCGATCCAGCATGGCCTCCACCTCTCCCTCTTCGTAGTCCCACACCTGGAACCGCGAGCCATCTGCTGCTCCCCGGATCATGGCTGAAAGCACTAGGAAGGTGGAATAAGGTGAAGATGTCTCCCTTCCACCCTCCTCCTTCTTTGCTCCCTTCCCCTGCCCTTGTTGTGGGTAGCTACTGTACTCATTAGAGACCCCCAAGAAAAAGGCTTTGGGCTGAGTCCTCAGAAAGCTGGGGAGGGAAGGAGTTGCCATCCAAGGCTTGACGTTCTCACCTCGGCCAGACTGCGGGCGGAACAGGCACAAGATTCGCTTATTGAGGGCCACGGCCCGGCCCAGCTCATAGCCTACACCCAAGGATGGCTGGGTCACTTCAGCCACAACCACTAGGAAGAAAGATGAGACTGAGGCTCAATACTGGCTTGTAAGGGAAAGATGATGGAGTGGGTGTGGTGAGGAGGGGGCTCTAGGGACTCCTAGGTGGGGAGGCCAGGCACGTTCAGGGGATCTAACACCCCAGAGGAGTTCCTAGGAAGGAGGAAGGGCCACTCACCATCTGCTTGCTGCAGCCAGGCCAAGTCCTGATCATGGATGAGCCTGTCACCCCTAGCAGCCTCTTCCCCTGTAGTTGAAGGAAAACTGGTCAAGGTTTAAAATACATATTCTCATCCTGGTCCTCAATACTTAGTATCTCTCCTCTGCCTGCGCCACCCCCATATCCACCCTGTTCAGGGAGGGAGCTCGGAGATATACTAGATGATGTCCAAGGGCCTGCCCAACACTGAGAGTCCATGAAAAGGAGTGAGGAAATGGAGTAGCCATAAGAAAAATTCAATCCTATGCAAGCTGGCATGTGTGATTAGGACCAGATGAGTGATACAGATGAACTTGAGGGAAGGATTAACTCACTGTGGGTCATAGTGATTAGAGTTGGAGAGAAGGAGGAAGAACGTCCCAGGTTGGGGAAAAGGCACACAAGAGCAAGGACCGGCCCATACAAGGACTGGATGGAGAAAGACTAGAATAATGCCTAATAGAGTGACTCTCAAGCTTTGGTGGGTACCAGAATCACCTGAGAACGTGATAAAACTACAAAGACCCAGGTGTCTGAGCCCAGCCGATTCATGAGCACTCTCCAGCTGATTCTCATACCCACCAAAATTTGAGAACCACTGCATGAGTTGAAGGTAGTGGGAATGAAAGTAGGAGAGGCATAGCGGGGTCAGAGGGCAAGGATCTCAGTGTTCCAGCTTGATTAAACGTTATTCATTAGGGCTGTAAGGCTCACAGCCTTACAGTCCCCATATCACTGGAGAACTTGTTAAAAAGATTCCAAGGCTTCATCTCAGACTACTGTATGAGAATATGTATTTTAAACAAGCTCCCTCAGATTATATTACAGCACACTAAAATAAAGTTCGAGAACCACCAGGCAGGGGTAGACATACTGTGAAACCAACGAATCTTAAGCTTCAGGGTCCCTTACATGCACAGGCCCTTTCCAACGCCCTAGCAATCTCGTGATTTTGTCTTTTTAAAAGAGGTCTCCCAGAATTGTATTAAGTCTTACAAATCCTGGCTCTGCTCCTGGGTAGGGCAAGGGGAAACACTTAAATTTTTCTGAGAGTCTAAGAGTTCTAGGCATAATTTTCAAATAAACTAGAAGAGTCAGCGAGATTCCAGATCAACTGATCAAAACCATGTTTTAGACTCAGCGTAAACAATTATCTGAAAAAGAGAGCAATCCCATTTACAATAGCATCGAAAGCAATAAAATACTGAAGAATAAATTTAATCAAAGAGATGAAAGATCTCGACACCGAAAACTGCAAGACACTGATGAAAGAAATTGAAGAAGGCACAAATAAATGCAAAGGTATCCTGTGTTCATGGACTGGAAGGATTAATGTTATTAAAATGTCCATACTACCCAAAGCCATCTACAGATTCAGTGTAATCCCTATCAAGATTCCAATGGCATTTCTTATAGAAGTAGGAAAAACAATTCTAAAATTTATGTGAAACCACAAAAGATCCCAAATAGCCAAAGCAATGCTGAGAAAGAATAAGTAGGGAGACACCATAATTCCTGATTTCAAGCCGTGCTATAAAGCTACAATAATCAAAACAGTATGGTACTGGCATAAAAACAGACATAGACCAGTGGTATAGAATCAAGAGCCCAGAAATAAACCCATGCATATACAGTCAACTAATATTTGACAAGGGAGTCAAGAATACTTGACAAAAACTGTCTTTTCCATAAATGGTGCCAGGAAAACTAGATATTCACTTATAAAAGAATGAAACTAGATCTTTATTTTACACCACTCAAAAAATGGACTCGAAATGGATTAAAGACTTAAATATAAGATCGGAAATCATAAAACTCCCAAAAGAACACAGAGGAAAAATCTTGACATGGGTCTTGGTAATGTTTTTTTGGCACAAAGCAGGAAAATAAAAAACAAGTGGGACTACATCAAACTAAAAAGCTGCTTTCTGCACAGCAAAAGAAATGATCTAGACAAAAAGACAACCTTACAACAGGAAAATATATTTGCAAACCATGTATCTGATAAGGGGTTAATATCCAAAAAATATAAAAACTCATACAACTCAATAGCAAGAAAAATAATCCAATCAAAAATGGGTAAAGGACCTGAATAGCTGTTTTACTAAAGAAGGTATATAGGTACATGAAAAGGTGCTTAACATTACTAAACATTAGGGAAATGCAAATCAAAACCATCATAAGCGATCACTTCACGTCTGTTAGAACGGCTATCATCAAAAAGACAAATAAGAAATGGTGGTGAGGATGTAGAGAAGGGGGAACCATTGTGCTCTGTTGGTAGGAATATAAATTGGTGGAGCCACTATGGAAAACAGTATGGAGGTTCTTCAAAAAGTTAAAAATAGAATTACTGTATGATCCAGCACTCCCACTTTTGATAATATAACCAAAGGAAATGAAAACACTATGTTGAAGTGATATATACATCCCTGTGTTCACAGCAGCATGATTTACAATAGCTGAGATATGGAAATAACCTAAGTGTCCATGGGCGGATGAATGGATAAAGAAGTTGTGGTACATATATATAATGGCATATCACACAGCCATGAAAAGGAAGGAAAATCCTGCCAGTTGGGAAAACATTTGAGGGACTTTGAGGGCATTATGCTAAGTGAGATAAGTCAGACAGAAAAAGACAGTATGACCTCACTTAGACATGGAATCTAAAAAACAAACAGAAAAACCCAAACTCCTAGGAAAAGAGATCAGATTTGTGGTTACTAGAGGTAGAGGATGGGGGAATGGGTGGGGAAATTGGATGAAGGTGAAAAGGTACAAACTTCTGGTTATAAGAGAAATAAGCGCTGTGGATGTAATATGATGACTACAGTTACCATGGTGTATGGTTGGTTCTTTGAAAGCTGATCCTAAGAGTGAGTTTCTTTCTTTTTTCTTGTATCTATATGAGATGATGAATGTTAACTAAACTTATTGCGGTAATCCTTTCACAATATATGTAGGTCAAGTCCTTATGAAGTACACCTTAAACTTTTACAGGGCTATATGTCAATTATACCTCAATAAAACTGAGAAGAAAAAAAAAGACCCAGCAGCCAAGAGCAGAACACATTGGTAAGAGCCTGATCAAAAGGCCTGGAAGAGACAGACGGTGGTGGGTGTGGGGTCTAAGAGAACGCAGATACCTTGGTGGCAAAGCGGGAAGCAGGAGGGTTAGCTTCGTCTTAGTTTGGGGAGAAGATGCCAGCAGGTGACGTGGAAACCACAGCAGCCCCATCCACGCCCATCCTACCCTGCCCTACAAACGCCCCTGGAACGAGCAGAAGAAAGTTCTCCAAGAAGGAACCAGACACCGGGATAATAACAGCGCGGAGACTAGGCTCACGCCGCAGCGGTACGGGGCCTGGCCCCCTTTCCTAGGCTGAGGGCAGTTTCGGTGAAGGGACGGGGACTCGACCCCTCCCGGTCAGGCAGCCCGCGCCCGGAGCCCCGCGCCCCCCGCGGTCTCACCGCGCGCGCTCAGCTCGGCGGCCGCCACGTGCTCCGTGAGCACTGCGCCGAAGCGCCGCAGCCGCGACACGATCCGGCGGTACAGCGCCCGGTCCTCACGTCCGCCGCGGATGCTCCCGCAGAAGTACAGGGCCCGGCGCCCTCGTTCACCCGGCGGCCCAGGCTCCCCGCGCTCCCGCGCGCCGGCCACGGTCGCCATCTCCACTGCCACCGTTCACCTTCTCGCGCCAGGGGGCGCCAGCCCGCGGCCACGTGACCCAGGCGGGCCGGCCGGCGCGGGGCTCTGGTGCCCGAGTGCTTACACCTGTGAAATGCGGAGGAGTTGGGAGGATGGGTGAGGACACCCATGTGAACCCACTGCCCCTGGACTTCTGAACTCGAACTTGTCCCGGAGGGTCTCATGGTCCTCCCCACCTAACCCGCTTCTCTCCCTGCTGCTCCCCAGTCTTCGCCTTGCCAGTCAAAGGCAACTCCATTTTCCCAGCTGCTCGGGCCCAGAACCTCGGAATCATTCTTGAGTCTTTTTCTCAAACCCTACATCCAATCCATCAGCAACTCCTGTTGTTTCTTTCTAAAAGATTTTTAAATTCCGACGCCCACCCACCATCTCCATGGCAGCCATGCTCGCTCGTCCGAGCCGCCAACACCTCTCTTAACAGTCTCCTCACAGGCTCCCCACTTCAGTACTACACAGTCTGGTCTCCACTCCTCAGACAGAGTGACCTTGTGAATAAATTAATTAGGTCATGACCTTCACTACTCAAATCCTCTAATGGCTCCCTTCTCATTTAGGGTAACCAAAATCCCACAGTGGCCCACCGGGCCCACATGCTCTGGTCACTCTCTTACCTCTCTAACCTCAGCTCCATTACTCTCACTGACTTCCTTGCAGCCACACTGGCTTCCTGGCTGTTCCTCAAGCCTGCCATGCTTTTACCTGAGAGCCTTTGCATTTGCTGTTCCCTAGAACATTTTTTTCTTTTTTTGGTCCCAGATGGCTCCCTGGATGGCTCCCTCACCTCCTCCAAGTCTTTGTTCACATGTCACCGTCCTTGACCACCCTCTTCAATAGGGCAGCCTCCGGTCCCCAGTACTGCTTATCATCCTTCCCTGCCTTATCTTTTCTCATGTACCATACAATTTATTATTTTTATGTATATCTTTCTATACCTAGTAGAACGTAAGTCCCCAGGAAGGCAGCAATTTTTGTCTGGTTGGTTCACTGCTATATCCTCCACTTCTAGAACTGTGCCTGGCACATAGGAAACATCAAATATTTGTTGAATGAAAGATGGATTAAATGAGAAGTTGCATTTGACAGCACTTTGCAGTCTGCTAAGCCCTATAGTAGGATAGAAGCAGGATCTTCAGGAAGACAGACAAACACACCAGTGCTTGCCACTAATAATGATTTCCCCTTCATTTTGTTATGAAAATAACACACATATAGGACAACAAAAAATTTAATAGAACAAGAGGGTATGCAGTAGGAAGTGAGACCTGAAAACACAATCTCATTCCTTAGAGGAAAGCATCATCCAAGGTTTCTTCTGAATTCTTCCTGAATGATAACTATTAAAATCCCAAAATATAGAGTGACAGAGCAGGCACAATAATAATTTTTTAAAATGCAAAGACACGAAGAGAAGGCAAAGAGACTTCAGGATATTTCTGTCCACTGATGGGCCCAACCACAGAGACACAGACCATTCCCAGGATGACTTGATGGGCAACTTCCTTCAACTTCATTATCCATGCTCACACCTTCCCTCCAGTTCTTCCCACAGGTAAGGAACACACGTGCACATATACACACAGAGCATCTTGATTTTGCCTCTTTGTCTTAAACTTCCATCTCCTTTGAGTCTACACCTTTGATGTGGCTGGCCTTCCCTCTTCACCTTGGGCTGAAGGAGAAAGAGTAGAGGGGATATTTCGTCTATTTCCCCAGATGGTAAACAACTCCCTGAGATTGGTTCTATATCCACTGTTGGTGAGATTTGCAGCTCAGACCTCTCAGCTCAATAGTTGAGGGAATGGGGCACCAAGTGATGCAATGGGGGAATAGGGCAGTGGGCAGTTTAGCATGATGGGGGGAATATCTCACCAGGTGACAGGAGGCCAGAATGGAATCCTATTTCAGTTACTAATTAGTTCTATGACCTCGGTCATGTCCCTTAAGCTCTCTGAGCCTCAATTTTCTTATCTGTAAAATTGGTGAGAAATGTTATCCTCTTAATCACATGGTTTGTGAAAGCACTTTACAAAAACACAAAGTACTATACAAATGTAAGTCATCGTTTAAGTCAACAAAATTGTTTTTGTTATGGAAAAATGTCAAACTTATAAACTAACAGAGACTATCAGAAGAATACATATTGTATGATTCCATTTAAAAGAAATATCCAAAAAAAGTATATTTAGAGAGATAGAAAGCAGACCAAGAGAGGCTGGGGTGGGAGTGGGCATTGACTACAGAGGGCCCAAGGAAACTTTCTGAGGGTAATGGAAATGTTCTAAAACTGGATTGTAGTGATGATTGCACAACTCTATAAATTTACAAAATATTATTAAATTGTACATTTACAACTGGTGAGTTGTATTGACATGTAAATTATACAAGCTGTTTTCAGAAAGGCAAAAATAAAGTATGGAAAATAATAAATAGTAAAATGAGATTCAACAATTGTCAGTTTATGGTCAATCTTGTTTCATCTATACCCATATCCAGTCTCCTTGCTGTAATATTTTGATGCAAATTCAAGGTCAAATTATTTCACTTGTAAATATTTTAATATGTCTCTAAAAGATATTCTTTTTTAAAAAAGTAACTACAATAGCTAAAAAAATTTTAACAAGATTTTTTTGTCATCAAATAGTCCATCAGTGTTCAAATCTCCAATTATTTTACAAATGTTATGTTTACAATGTATTTGTTTACAAGTAGGAATCACATAAAGTCCATATGTGATATGCTGACATATCTTTTAAGTCTATTTTAATAAACATGTTTCCCCTGCATATCCTCTTTCCACTATTTTTTTGTCTTACAGTTTCTTACAGTCTGGAGTTGGCTGATTATATATCCCTGTGGTCTCACTTAAAGTGTTCCTCTGTCCTGTAAATTGGAGGTGGATCTAGAGGTTGGATCAGATTCAAATTCAGTTTGGGGCAAGACTACTTCATATGTAGTGGTGTGTACTCTCATCATGGGGCACCGAAGTGTCCTATGATAGATAATTGGATAAAGAAGCTGTGGTACATATATTCAATGGAATATTACTCAAAATTGAGATATAATTGCTATATAGTACTGTGTTAGTTTTAGATGTACGACATACTGATTTTGATATTTGTATATATTGTAGAATGATAGCCACAATAAGTTTAATTAATATCCATCACCATGCAAAGTTATGCAATTTTTTTCTTGCGATGAGAACTTTTAAGATCCAATTTCTTAGCAACTTTCAAATAGACTACACGGTATTGTTAACTATAGTCATCATGCTGTATATTACATCCCCAGGACTTATTTACCTTATAACTGGAATTTTGTACCCTTGACCACCTTCACCCATTTCACCTACCCCCACTAATCTGTTCTCTGTATCTATGCATTTGTTATTCTTTGTTAAGATTCCATGCATAAGTGATGTGATACAGTATTTGTCTTTCTCTGATTTATTTCACTTAGCACAATGCCTTCAAGGTCCATCCATGTTCTCAGGCTGGCAGGATTTTCTTCTTTTTATGGCTGAATAATATTCCGTGTGTGTTTGTCTGGGTGTGTCTATTCTTTATCCATTCATCCATCAATAAACGCTTAAGTTATTTTCATGTCTTGGCTATTGTAAATAATGCTTCAATAAACATGGGGGTGCACATATCTTTTAAAGATAGTGGCTTCATTTCCTTTGGATAAATGCCCAGATGTGGAATTGCTGGATCATAATGTAGCTCTATTTTAATATTTTGAGGAACCTTCATACTGTTTTTCATAGTGGCTGCACCAATTTACAATCTCACCAACGTGCACCAGGGTTCTCTTTTCTCTGAATCTTCACTGACACTTGTTATTTCTCATGTTGGTAACAGCCATTCTAAATGATATGATATCTCATTGTGAAATGATATCTCATTGTGGTTTTAATTTGTATTTCCCTGATGATTAGTAATGTTGAGCACCTCGTCATATACCTGTTGGCTATTTGTATGCCTTCTTCGGAAAAAATGTCTTTTCAGATCCTACACAAATTTTCAAATATGATATTTTTCTATTGAGTTGTATGAACCCTGTATGTATTTTATTTATATTTTTCTCTTTATATATTTTAGATATTAATCCCTTATAACATATATGATTTGCAAATATATTCATTTCTTAGGTCGCCTTTTCATTTTGCTGATATATACCTTCCTTTGTTTAATGACCAAAAGAACTGGGCAGAACCTATGAAACGATGATGTTTTAACATTGGCCGTCAAGCAGCATGGGACAGTAATCCCAGAAAGACTGAAAATAAGCCATCTGGGCTCTACATTTGCCCCAGCATGTTGCCTGTGGTTTCCAGGCTGAAGGCAGGAGGAATCCAGACTGAATCTAGCTGTTTCCTTGAGCTAAGCCGGCAGACTGGGGAGTCTAGGGAGGCCAAGACTGCTAGTTTGTAGGAAAGAGCTCTGAAATCTTCAGAGGGCTCCCCATGACAGTTAGCTGAGGACCGATGAGCACACATGAGTGAGGAAACTCTCAGGTGGGGAAAAAACATCTGAAAGGAGCAGAGGAAACAATCCTCAAAGCTCACTCAATGGAAATAGTACCTGTTCCCTCCAGCTGATGTGGAAAATCTCATAATTCATGGAGCATTGGGTAAATCATACCAAAGGGATTTGTCTCAGTGGTGGGGAAAAATTAGCCTCAGATTAGAGGCTGCTCAGGTCTTATCTAACAAAGACTTCAAAAGTAAGCCTTGAAAAGATCAAACTATTTTCAAGTAAATAGATTGCATCTCTGAACAGAGGTCAGGAATATTTACTGAAATGCAAAAATATCCAGGATTCAACAACAAAAAAGTCACAATATTTGGCATCCAATAAAAATTTATGATATGGAAAGGAGCAGAAATATATGACTCATAGTAAGAAGAAAAATAAAATGGATTCAGAAATTATTTAGATAATAAAATCAGTAGACAAGTACATTAAAAGAGTTATAACTATTCAATATGTTTAAGAAGTTAGAAAAAAAATTGAACATGGAAGATTTTTAAAAGACCCAGATCGAACTTCACGTAAATTACAATGAAAATTAAATTGAATGGAAATATTCCTGGATTAGACACTGCAAAAGAAAGATTAATAAGCTTAAATACATAAGCAGTAGAAACCATTCAAAATGAAACATAGTGAGAAAAAAGACAGGGAAAAAATGAACAAAGCATAAGTGAGCTGTGGGACAACTTCAACAGCCTAATAGACAGGGTAATTGTAGTCCATGAAGGAAAGTGGAGGGCAGAATAAATATTTGAGAAAATAATGGATGAAAAAATTTTCAAACTTGATGAAAACTATAAATCCACAGACACAAGAAGGTCAACAAACCCTAAGCCCAAGAAAATTGAATAAAACTACAGCAAATCACATCATAATCGAATAGCTTAAAACCAGTGATGTAGAGAAAATCTTAAAAGTAGCCAGAGGAGTAGGACACATTAGATATAGAGAAACAAAGATAAGGATAATTGCAGATTTCTCATCAGAAACAATGCAAGCTGGAAGACAGTAGAGGAACATTTTTAAAGTATTGAAAAATTTGTCAACCTTAAATTCTAATCCAATACGCAGATCAGACTGTCTTATTTCTGCTCAAAATTCTTCAGCGATTTCCTGTCTGAAGGTCCAACTGCCCTGGGCTATGATTCTGAGTCAGAGATAATCATGCAGTAGGCTTATTTAAAAGTGCTCTGAGGACCAACATCTGTGGAGAAGTAAAGAAAATAGCATCGAGCAGAGGGGAAGTTGAGTTCTGATGCATTCTCAACAGAAGTTTCAGCCGATCCTATTAGGAGTTTTAAAAATGGGATGTTCCTTCAGAGCTGTCCCTGAGTTGGGGGGAGGCAGTCAGGCCTTTTTACTCACAGGTTGATCATGGATTAGCCATGGGATGCCCCAAGAAGGGCGCATGATCTTGGGTGAGGCATCTCCCTAGGCCAAGGGCAATCCCCAGAGAGTCAGCCGATAGGCCTTCGGCACCCTAGGTGGCTGGGGGAATAACTACTTAGACTCTGAAGGGACATCTGGATGGCTCGCCACACCATCCACTACACTTTCAAAACTAAGTGGAGAAAATCCAATCTTCTTAGTGTGCCACACAAGGTCCTTCACAATTTTGCACATGCCCACCCCCAGCTTACCTCAGGCTGTCCTCACAGCCTGGAAATCTCTCCTACACTCTGTCTTCCCTGGCCCCACTTGTCAACTGGAAAACGTCTAATCTTTTAAATGACAGTCAAATACACCTCCTCTGAGAAGCCTCCTCTGATTATTCTTGCAGACTCAATGATCTTTCCTCTCAGAATAGTGGTTAGGAGCATGGACTCTGGAGCCAGAGTTTGAATCCCATCTCTGCCACTTGTTAGCTGTGTAATCTGAGGCAAATTACCCAAATCTCTGTGTCTTAGTTTCCTCATCTATAAAATGGGTATAACATTAGTAATCCTACCTCATAGGGTTGTTATGAGGATTAAACGAGTTAATATGTATAAAGTTAGAACAGTGTCTGGCATGAGTAAATAGTTGCTGCTACTATTATTGTTGTTATTGAAAGTGTTCAGTATGCATTTATTGAAGGCATGAGGATGGAAGGAAGGACTTGAGAGAGACAAAGTACAAAGTATGTTTGAGGGATGTTGAGTAATCCAATCTGTCAAAAGGGTAATAATAGCCTTGGTAGGCCCATGTTGGGAAAAATTTTTAATGTCACCGTAAAGAGTGTGCATCTTATTTGGTAAGCAGTAATAAACAATGACAGGATTTGTCACAGATGAAAGAAACAAAGAAAGAGAAGGATAGGTCGAGCCAGGAGGTAAGGTGTGTATATGTGGTGGGGCGAGAGTTAAAGGTCAGGGGTAGTGTTCGAAGAATTGAGGGATGGGGACATATTGCAGGATGAGTAGAGGTGAGGGGGAATGAGTTTAGAGGAAAGCAACATGAACATAGGGTGGATGGAGTCAAGAATTCAGTTGAGGCTGATGGGGACAGGTGAGGAGTGATAGGAACATGCTGGGAGTGGAGAAGATAATGGGTGACGGAGACAGGTGAGGTTTATGGGTTCGGGTAAGGATTGATGGCGACCTGCTTGGGGATGGGGATCAAGTGAACGGCTGAGACTAGTGAGGAGATCCTAAGAGCTGGGCAGGAATACAGAGCGAGGATGGGGAGGAAAAGAGAGAGAGAGCGTGAGTCAGTCCGAGTCCTAGGGCTGAAGGAGTGGAGAGAGGAGCAGAGTAGAACGTGATGTCAGAGAAAGGGCGGTGATGTAAGAGCTGGGGCGGTGGGGCGGTGATGTCAGGGTTGGTGCTGATGCTGGCGGCGCAGTGCATTGTGGGCAGATCCCCACTCTGCCGCTGCCGCCGCCGTAGCCCGAGGAGGATCGGGGCCGGGCCGGGCCGGGCCGGGATGGTCCCGGTCGGGAGGCCGCCGCCGCCGCCGCCGCCGCCGCCGCCGGAGGGAGCGGGCCGCCCAGCGCCGCACTGAGCCGCCCCCGTCCCTGTCCCGCCCCGGCCCCGGGGGATGCGCCGCCCCAAGCCGCTGCCTCCGCCGCCGCCGCAGCCGCAGCCGCAGCGGGTACAGAGCAGGTGAGGCGGGGCGGGGCCGGGCAGCGGGCTGGGCGGGGGTCGAGGAGGGGGTCTCTTTCTATGGACTCGTTGGGCCTCGGGCCTGGCTCACCTCCCAACGCAGCCTTCTTCAGCGCCCCCTCCCTGCTGTCATCTCCGCCTGAGCTGGGACGTTGGCCTACACAGCCTGGGCCGCATCTGAGGCCTGGACCGGCTCCCTGCCCCCCAGCCGACATACCCACCCTCTCCCGACTGCCCTCCAGAGGATTTGCTCCTCATTTCTCACCTCTGTCCCCTGTCCCTGTGGCTTCACTCTCCTGTCACCACTGACAAATCGTTCCAGGCTGTCTCCATAACCTCTCTCCCTTGTCCTCAGTCCCCCCATTCCTCCCACTAGCCTCTTACCAACTTCTTCACCCCTCAGCTGTGCCCAGAAACCCCTCTTGTGGTCCTGTTGCTGCTTTCTCACCTGCCATCATGATGTCTCACCTGTCTCTGTCTTACTCAATCCCCTCTGATTCTGTCGCTCCTGGTCCCTTCCATTCCCTTCTGCCCCCTCCCACACATTCTTTCATCTGTTTTTATTACCCCTCACTGGTCTCCTTTAACTCTCCTTACCTGGGCTCCCAGATTCTCAAACACACCTGACTCACACCTTGCACAGTTCCATATTAACACCTATATTCACATACCACGAGGAGCTCCTAACCACTTAGATACCCCTCTCTCGCTCTCTTTCACACACACACACACATCATTGGCCCCACACTCTCAAACATGCCCACTTTCTGAAAGATGTTCCTAAAAACCTCCTCCACAAGCCCTCTCTCACTGCAGATTCATGCCTCCACACACCCAAAGGGTCCTGAGGAGGCAGTAATGGGGCAGCCAAGTTACTGGTGTTCATGTCATCCAATCCTAGTCTGAGCTGAGTATATCCCTCTGAGGCGGAGAGTAAGAAGGATGGTGGATAGGGAAAGGCAGGGAACCCTCATTTATATTCTTGCCTCCACTCTCCCTTTTACTTTCTTCTAGGCTTGCTCATCTATAAAATGGGAACAGGACCCCAAATTTTCTCATTAGCCTACAAAATCCATCATCACAGGACTGGAAAGCCCAACAGAGATGACCCTGTTCAATTCCTCAAGGCTCCCTCCCTACTGGTTCAATTGCTTCTTTTATCTTGTCCTCCACCTGTCTTCTCCACCTTTATTCCGGAACCCCCCATCCCTACCTCTCCCTTCATCCTGCCATTGTCCTCTCTGCCCTAAGAATTCCTGTCCCATACGCCACTTGGCAGAAAGAGGACAGAGGCCTATTTGATATCCTCACAGTTCTGATACTCTGAAGTTGTGTGGATTGGAGGACAGTCAGCCGAATCATTTGAAGAAAGACAAAAAGAAAGGTGTCCCTCTCCAGGAAGGTTCCTTCTCCACATGTCCCTCATGGCACATCATGACCTGTTGAAGGTTGTTTCCATGCCTTCACTATTCCTCACTGCCCCCTGTAGAGGATAGCTAGACACAAGAGCCCTGGAGAATTACCCCATCCCAAGGAAAGACAGGTTTACGGAATTCCCACTCCATCCATAGATATCTTGGGCACTTTCCTCCTGTCTGCACCACCCACCCATCCCAGCCTGAGTGACCTCCTTCCATCTGTGACTCTCCAGAGTCATTGTGAGGGCTTCTACAGTTTATAAAAAATGTAGAAGGAAAGAAGAACCTGGTTCCATTCTTGTACTGGATTGGCAGAGATCTCAAAAAGTCATTTCTTCTGGCTCCCTGCCTACATACATGCATATCACGCACTAAAACGCAACATCACACATAAGCACACACAGACACAGATGTACAGACATAGACAGACACACACAAGCACACAAAGACACACGGACACAGACACACAAAGACAAATAAAGACATATACACACTCACACAGAGGGATACATGCACAGATACACATGCAGACACACCTGCGTATCCCTGGGTAACCCTGGCTGGCTTTCCCAACCCCCACAGTTGGTATACTCTCCTTGATGTCCAACTCCTACCTATCCTAATGTAACAAGAGTTGTGTTACTTCTTGTTGGTTCCTGAGCAGACACAGAAAGGTGTGGTCAGAGGATCTCTCACCCCATGCCTACGCAGACCTGCTGCTCCCTGTTATTTTTCTGTTAGGCCGCTCTCACTTCCCTGTGGCCCTCGACTGCTCCCAATTCAGCCTGCCTCTCTCCCTCTGAGTGGCCATACAGCTGCTGTCTAAAATCCATGTCTTGAGTCTATTGCCTTATGTTCACCCCATCACTCTCCTCCTTGCTTTTTGAGCCCAGGGTTGTGGCAGTGGTTCCGCTCACCACTGAGAATGCTGTATACCTGTCAGCAGCTGCAGCCCCTTCTCTCGGCACTATCCTCGAGGGCCGTTGGCTATCTCCTCATTCTCTGATCATCACATCTCCTATGATTGGTTAGCTTATCTCTGGCACTCTGGTGTGTGTCTCCACGGGGTCGCTCCTTGGTCAGCAGTTCTCCCCTTTCAATAAGCCTTAGATATATAATTCTCTGGGCGTTTTGTGGCACAGGGAAGGTGTGAGTGCTGAGGGCCAGAGATTGAGTCACTTACATTGGTCCTACTTGGCCTAGGTCTCCTCAATATAAACATGGGACCCAGGCTGGTGTGCCCCTTAGTTAGCAACTGTCCCCCACATTAGCTAGTATACTTCTCTTTGGGAAACGCTTTCCCCACAGCCTGTTCGCACATCATTTTCCTCTCCTTTTTTTCATCTCTGTGTTGCATCTCCCGTGTGTAGTCTGTATGTCCCTTCCTGTGGAGAGTATTTGTCTTCTCCCCTGACCTCCACTGGGGTGCTTACACAGTGCTTCTCCCAGTAACTCCTGGAGCATCTGCCCAGTGGGCCCTGGAAGGATCCTTGCTTGAATGGAGCTCTTCTCCATCCTATCTGCAAAGTGGTCCTAGGTCCTAGCCCGCCCCACTTACAGCCCCTCCCCACCCCCCCCCAGGTAGATGGCCCCCCCAGGGCAGGCCCTGCGGACACCCCACCCTCCGGCTGGCGGATGCAGTGCCTAGCGGCTGCTCTTAAGGACGAAACCAACATGAGTGGGGGAGGGGAGCAGGCCGACATCCTGCCGGCCAACTACGTGGTCAAGGATCGCTGGAAGGTGGTGAGTGAGTGACTCGGTGAGGCAGAGGAAGGGGCGGGGGAAGGAGTGGAGAAGGAGATCTGGAGACCAGTTAAAACACATGCCCCTCAGCGCCCTTACCCTAAGAGGGAGGTGCCCCGAGCTCATTTGCATACTGCTTGCAGGTCATTTTTACCTGCACTTGTGGACAATCGCTTTCCCCCAGTGCCCTCTCCAGCCCCGCCCTCTCTCACCCCTTTCTGGGCTAGGTCACGTTAGTCGGGCCCAGCCTGAAACAACTCCTGGTTGGAAGTCGGAGCAGGAGCTGCAAAGCACGGTGGAGGGAGGAGGGAGGGGTGGCTCTTTTTCTGCCGGACGATGGAGAAGGGCAGTGAGTGAGCATGTGTCCCTCCACTACCGCACAGTGCGGAAAAGCTTGGGTTCGGAGAAGGAGGCCCTGCAGGATGCTCCGACCGCATCCGCACTCCATCTTCTCCATCCACTCTCCTCCCCTCACTGGTTCCTGCCGCAGGTGCAACTCGCGAGACTCCTTCTCCCAGCGTGCCTTGTTCCTCCAGCCCAGGACTTCAGGCTGCTCGGCCTGCTGGGAGTTGTAGTCTGTGTCTTCTCGGGGGGGGTTGGGTCTGGGTGGGAGCGGGGGCACGTGAACTAGGGAAAGGCAGTGTCTGGAGCAGTGGGACCTACTGTAAAATCAATCCCTGCCCCGCCCCATTTGTTTCTGTGGCATAGAGCTCTCTAATGGTCTCTTATCTTTGTGGGAGTCAAGATGATGTGGGAGGATGGTAGGGTGTTAGTGTGTGAACTGTGGGTCTGCACTGGGAGGAGCCTGAAGGAAGGGGAATATGCAAGTCAAGGTCCACACTAAGCCTGTGTGTCTTGTGTGTGTGTGTGTGTGTGTGTGTGTGTGTGTGTGTGTGTTTGGTGTGAGTGAGGCTCAGCTCACCAGGGTTCCAGGACTGAGAGGAGAGTGGGGCCTGAGTGCCAGTAGATCTCCATGGCAACAACCACCCTGCTGGGCAGGTCCCTTAGGAGGCCCAGGGATAGGGGCAAAGTTGGCAGCATTGACAGAGATGACTTTGGTTGGGGTCCGGGAGCGCTGGAGGAGTGGGGGAGCCAAGGGAAGGGGATGGCTTTGTCCCAGAGGGAAACTTCTTGAGAAAGAGAGTAACGGGGCAGAAATTGGGGAAAGAGGAGCCAGGGCAGTAATCAATGGAAGAAGGTATGGCAAAGTGAGGAGTCTTCCTCCAAGACCCCCATCCTTGGTGCCCTGACATAAGAGCTTCCTGTGCTGGCAGATTGGAGACAGGTCATTTGCACTTGAAGAGGAGAGAGAAAGATGGTGTTCACACACATACTGAGTTTGGGTTAGAACTTGTGCTTTTTGAGGGAGGAGGTGGGAGATGAATGGAAAGAGAAATAGCAAGGGGGAGTTAGGGAAAGGGGGCAAGCATGCAATCTTTACCAGTTGACCTCCCGAGCCCCCGGAGAACTAGAGAGGGTGGGGTGCCAGATGCCTCCCGTCATCCATGTCCCCATAAGGAATGGGACAGAGACATGAGGCAGAGCTCAGGAACCAAGAACAAGCTGCCCAGAGGTGGGCTGTGGCCAGGAGAAAATGAGGGTCAGTGGCACTAGGTGGAGTATTTAAAAACAATAACATTTTATTCTTCTTGAGGCAAGGCTTGTCGGAATCAGGATAGCAAACAAGAATAATAAAAACTTAGCATTTGTTTTGAGCATTTACTGCCACCAGATGTTGTGAAAAAATGCCTTACATACATTATCTCAACAATCAGTGGAGTAGATACTGTTATCCCCGTTTCACAGGTGTGGAAACTCAGGCACAGAGATTAGCTAATTTGCCAAGTTCTTATGACTGGTAGATAGAACCAGGTCTTTCTGACATCTGACAGCCACTGAGCTACACTGCTTTCCAAGAATTAGCCCATCCAAGAATCAAGACCATAGAGCTGACAGTCTTTTGTGACCAACCTTTCCAATTTTCTCTATTTATGGAAGAGGAAAAGTGAAGCCTCAGAATTTAAGAAACTCACCCCAGGTCACCCAGAGCTGGGCCAAGAAACTAGGTTTCTTTTTCCCTGAGTGCTGGTCTTATTGTGTTATGTTTCTTCTCCATTTAGGGAGGTCCTTTGGCAGGGGAGGGGATCATGAAAACAATGTAGAAGGGGAGGAATAGGTTCTGGTGAAAGGAGGTTGAGAGAATATTCCTGTTACTGGGCTGTGGGCAGGGCTGCATTATGACTTTCGTAGGTCCTGGGCACGTCTCCTTCCTGGGCCTCTTCCTCAATAATAAAGTACTAAAAATAGTATTTTCTGACTGCATTGGTATAAAGAGAAATAAATTAATGTTATATATTAAAACTTTCTTTTTGACCTAACAGTTAATTTTTTCTCTCTGACTTTAAAAGACGTTAAAACATTTTTATGCCTCCCAGAAAGATTATGGGCCTAGTCACTGTGCCCATTATGCCTGATATATAAGTCAGCTCAAGCTGTAGGGCCCAGGGAGGAGGGGTATTGGGTGAGTGGGTGGGTATAGACAGCCAACTTCTCACCCCAGGGAAGTTCTGTAAAGGGTGGGTGGGGGGTAAGGGGGAGACTAAGGAAAGAAAAATAGGCTCAGTGTGGAAATGAAGGTGGTAGAGAAATACCCCTGGGCATGCTGGGAAATTGGGGAGTAGGTGTTAGAAATGTCTTGGCTACCCCGAGCCCTCCTCCCTCCTTACTGTCTCCAGCAAGGGTTTTGGAGCCTAGCAGATCTGAGCTTGAATCTCAGCACTGACACTTTTTAAGCCCAGTGTGATCAACTGTTCCTATAATGTCCTGATTCAGAGTGTGGTTCTGCCTCAGATTGCCTGGGGTTAAATGACACCTGGCTTTGCTGCTTACCAGCCATTTGACCTGCAGCAACTTTACTTAACTCTCTGTGCCTTAGTTTCCTTCTGTGTAAAATGGCGACTCTTGTGACCTTCCTCACCTGCGTTGTCATGTGCCTCTGGGGATGAGCTGAGATTATGTCTGAGTCTGGAGCACAGAACCAAGATGTGGTTGTTCCCCTCCTCCTTGCCTTTCCTCCATTCTCACAGCAAACCATAAAGGAATCTAGAAGATACTAGAATCTCCCCTGAGTTTAAAGTTCCCCAGAGGAAGACATGCCATTGCTTCCCTTGAGTGTGCGTCTGTCCCCTCCTGGTTCTGAAATTCTTTTTTTATTTTATTTTTATTAAAAATTATTGGGTGACATCGAGCAACAAAATCCAACAAGTTTCAAGTGTACGATTCAACAGTATGTCGTATATATATTTTGTGTTCACCTCCTAGAGTTAGATTTCCTTCCATCACCAAGTATTCGATCCCTTTTATCCCTACCTACCCCTACTTCTCTCTGAAATTCTTTTAGAAGTCTGACCTTAACTTTCATCTCAGTAGAAAGAGACTCTGGTTTTTCACTGTTCTTCTTCCTTCCTCTTTCCCTGTCTCCTTCCTGGGCATAAGAGCCTTCAAATCTCATCCAGCCTTCTACTTCCCTTCTAAATCTTCCCTTCATCTTTCTCTTTCTTTCTAGAGTGATTTCAATTGTACCCTGCTGAGCACTCTCCGTCCTCAGCTCTGCCCTGCCCCCTTCTTCTCTTCATTCCTATATTTCAATCACCATTAAATGTTTACTGGGCATCCAAGTGCCGAATAAATGCTAAGGGAAGGCTCGAAGATGCAGGAGGCTCAGAGTCGGTTTACAGGCTGGCTGATCAGAGCAGCCACCATCCAATCAATAGCAAGCTCAGTTGTGGCTCGTGAGTTACAAGCCAACAGGATGCAATCGACGTCTCTGAAGACAGCAGGCAAGCCAGGAGGGGTGGGCTCCCTGAGGAAGTGAGAATTGAGCTGTACATCTTTCTTAAAAAGTCTCTACTTAGCACCTTCTCCCTAGTCCCCTCACCATTGCCAGCAGCACCCTCACTCTCCAAGAGCCCTGGGCCTCTGACTTGACATAAATTTTAATTCTTTCCATAACTTAGCTTTGCTCATGTCCCCTTGCCGATTCTTCCTCCACGACAGTTCTTCCCCCTGCCTCTTCTCACTACTTGCCTTGGGCTGCTGGAGGAGGAGGGGCCTAGAGGGTCGGATCGCTTCTGCACTGCCTCTGGGAATGGGCAGATTCTCTCCAAATCTCCATTCCCGCATGCTCCCACAGTGCCCCCTGCCCCGGAGAGGAGGCTCACCCTGGTTCTGGGCACAGGAAGTGACATGAACTTCAGCAATAGGCATGGGCAGTGAGTACCCTTTCCTGAGTCCCCTCTCCAAAATGCCCCCTCCCCCAAATACTGTCTCCCTCTAGTGACACCTTTCAGGATTCTGCTAGCCCTAGGAAAGGCCAGCTTCCCTGGGGGATCCACCCTGAAACTGGGAGGTTCTGGAAATTGGTTTTCTTTTCCGACAGAGGTTGTTCAGTCTAGGTGGGGGACGAGGGAGCATGATATTTATTGTCCTCCCAGAAAAATAAGATTGACGACAGTCCATTATCTCTTCAGAATTCTACATGGCTTTTTTTATATGTCTGTATGGAGTCACGGAGTCACCCGTCTCGTATCCTTTCCCACTGCCCACTCTGATATCTGGCTCTGTCGTGTGTGTGTGTGTGTGTGTGCGTGCGCGCGCGTGTGCGTGTGCATGTGTGTGCGCACACGCGCCCGTGCACTGTTCCACCAATGGGCTGAGCTATCTGTCTCCTGCACCAGGAGAGGAGGTGGGGGCCCTGATAGGTTGGGCGAGGAAGGGAGACATGGGGTCCCCGTTCAAATATGGCCCTTCCTTTCATCAATGAAGGATACGACCCAGCAATGGGTGAAATGAGGAGCTGCTCAGCCTGAGTCCTGTGTCCCTTATAATACCTCCCCCCATCTCCGTAGCTGAAAAAGATCGGGGGCGGGGGCTTTGGTGAGATCTACGAGGCCATGGACCTGCTGACCAGGGAGAACGTGGCCCTCAAGGTGGAGTCAGCCCAGCAGCCCAAGCAGGTCCTCAAGATGGAGGTGGCTGTGCTCAAAAAGCTGCAAGGTGAGGGCCTACAGCAGGTGGAATGGTGGGAAGAGGTGATGGAGCCAGGGGCTAAGGGGCAGGTGATAGGTGAAATGAGATGGGACCAGAGTCTAAGAGCAATGATGAGGCTAAGGTCAGGGGGAGGTGGTGGGTGGAGTGGTAACGGGGCCATGGCTGAGCGACCAGGAATCCAGAGTGCATCAGGAGCCCACCTTAGGGTTGGAAGTAAGAGAGGAGTAGGAATTGGAAGACCCCTATCTCTGCCCCTCAGGGAAAGACCACGTGTGCAGGTTCATTGGCTGTGGCCGAAATGAGAAGTTTAACTACGTGGTGATGCAGCTCCAGGTGAGTCCCTGTGGCCCATCCTGCCTCCACTGTCCTTCAAGAGCTTAGGCTGTGACTCTTGGAGTGAGGAGTGAGGAAGGGAGATCGTGGGCCTGGGAGAAGTGGGAAGTGGGCACAAGCGTTTGAGAGTGATGCTGGGCAGAGTGTCGCAGTAGTGGTTGTTGAGATGGCCACTGAGCTGGGTTGCCCCCCTCCCCCACCCCAGGGCCGGAACTTAGCCGACCTGCGCCGCAGCCAGCCGAGAGGCACCTTCACGCTGAGCACTACGCTGCGGCTGGGCAAGCAGATCCTGGAGTCCATTGAGGCCATCCACTCTGTGGGTTTCCTGCACCGCGACATCAAGCCGGTAAGGGCTGCCCCCTCTGGCCCCCTCCAAAGCACACCCCCATGTCCTCTCCCTCTTTGAGTTCCCTGCTTTCTTCTCTAGAATAGTGGTGAAGGTGAGGACAGCCTCTTCTACCTGTCCCCTCCTCCTGCTCTCCATCCCAAGCACCATCGCTGCCTTCTCCTGCCTCCTAGGAGCACACACCCCTGTCTGTCCCTTGACTACGACCATGCCCTCTCCTGTTCTCTTCCTTTCCCTCACCCCTGACCTGAATAGTCCTTGAACCTAGAAAAGTGAAGGGGTTGGAGAAGGACAGGAAGATCAAGGGAAAGGGACCAGGGCTGTTGCTTGGTAAAGAATTCCAAGCAGCTAATTTTGTGGCATCTTGGATCTAAGTACTAGAAAAAACCTCCTATCTTAAGGAGCAAAAGCTAAGGCACAGAAATATTGGCTGAATGGCCCAAGGTCACACAGCAAGAACAATGTAGGTCTCCTGCTGCCTTAGTTAGACTAAGCCACACTGCCCTGCTGGGGAGTCCCAGGGATTTAGAGCCAGACAGACCTCAGTTCAGCTGTCAGCTAGGTCATCAGTTGGTCTGTGATCTTGGGGAAGCCCCCTGAGTTCTTTGACCTTTAGTTTCCTCATCTCTAAAATGAGAATAATCACACCTGCTCCCCAGATGAGGTGCTGTAACTGGCTGCACAGGCTTGTTTTAGTCTTATGTGAAGGCATGTGAGCTGAGGGTCCCTCATCAGAGCTGTTTCTTGGCATCCCTTGAGGCGGGTCAAGTGGGGTTGGAGCCCACGGCTCACAGCTGCAGTCTTCCCGCAGTCAAACTTCGCCATGGGGAGGCTGCCATCCACCTACAGGAAGTGCTACATGCTGGACTTCGGGCTTGCCCGGCAGTACACCAACACCACGGGGGACGTTCGGCCCGTGAGTATCACAGCACATGGGAATCCTGGTCTCCTCACCTGCTCCCTGATCGGGGGACCCTTCCCCAGGTTTTTCTGCAGCTGCCTGAGCAGGACCAGCCTGTGTTCAGTGTCAGCAGCACCCAACTCCAGGTCCACACTTGACTTGTCCCCTTTCTCCCTCAGCTTGGGCTCTTGGTGGATGCCACATCCATATCTTGTGTCTGTCTGCCCATTCTGGTCAAAGATGGATGCAGGGGCAGGAGGCAGGTTTAGGAATGGGATTGGTGTGCCAAGTTTGTTCCTGATCAGGCTGGTGTGGGGGTGGGGGTGGGGGGAAGCAAGGGGAAGGCATGGCACAGGGAGGCAGTCAGAGTTAAAGCAGGCAAAGACAGTCTCGGTAAGCAGGGTTGACATGTGGCCAAGGTCAGGGGCAGTGAGTGAGGTTCCTGGTGGTGTTCTCCCCTCTGCAGCCTCGGAATGTGGCCGGGTTTCGAGGGACCGTTCGCTATGCCTCTGTCAATGCCCACAAGAACCGGGTGAGTGGCAGAGCCAGGACTGAGGGATGTGGGGGCAGTAATGACACAGGTCAGGGAGAGCGGATGCTGCTGAGGGAGAGGGTAGGGCGGGCAGCTCTGAAGATGGGGAGAGAAGTGTGGGGCAGGGGCTAGAAGCTGTCACTCCAGAGACCCCGATTGGAAGAAGGCTCTGCCTTTGACTTCTCCTTCTTCTGTGTTTTTGGGAATCTCCTACTCTCTGTTCCCAGCACAGATCTCTGTGGGTGAGAAAGCATACACAGAAGTTTTGACTCTGGGATTCTAGTATGCTGGTGGGTCGGTGGGGGAGCCATAGCTTCATGGAGAACCCGGCTTTGCCCATAAGGGCCTGGGTGTCAGGCCTCCCTGACGGGTGTCTTTCGGTGAAAGGTCAGACCCCCGCTCCCAGGGAAGGAAGGACCTGAGAGCTGTAGGTCACCCTCTTCCTGCCCCTTGCTCCCAGGAGATGGGCCGCCACGATGACCTGTGGTCCCTCTTCTACATGCTGGTGGAGTTTGCAGTGGGCCAGCTGCCCTGGAGGAAGATCAAAGACAAGGTGAGCCCCATGCAACTGGGTCTGAGGAGGTGGAGGAGCACGGGGACAGCTGGGGCTCCATCTCCCTGTGCCTCTTGCCTCCAGGAGCAGGTAGGGATGATCAAGGAAAAGTATGAGCACCGGATGCTACTGAAACACATGCCCTCTGAGTTCCACCTCTTCCTGGACCACATCGCCAGCCTCGACTACTTTACCAAGCCTGATTACCAGGTGGGAGCCTGCCACCTGCCTGCATCTCTGGATACCTCTCTGTGGGCGACCGTCGTCAGCCGTGCCCATCCTGCCAAGTGCCCACGCTTTGCCCTGACCATCTCCCCCTGGTCTTCCAACTGCATGAGACTGTTTTGCACTCTTATAAATAGTAGACATAGCTAAGATTTATCAAGTGCTTACCCTATTGTCAGTGCTTTTCATTCATTAACTCATTTAAGCTTCAAAACAAGCCTTTGGTGGTAATTGCATGTTCTTTATGTTATATTCTAGCACTTAACGATTAATTAAACGAAGTGCTTTCAAGTACTTTACACCAAAACACTGCAGGAGGCCGAGTGGGATGATTGTTCTCATGTCATAGATGAGGAAACTGAGGCCGATAGCCTGATAGGAAGCAGGCTGGACTCAGGCACATCTTCTGACTCCAAATCCAGTGCTCTTTCCGAGGTGCCATCCCCACACTCCTAGGGGACTCACTGCCCCTGATGTGAGAATGGGGAAAACGTCGGCAGTGTTCTGCCCGGTGTTCTGCCACTGTGCAGAGCACACAGTGGGCGCTCAGTGACGCAGCCCTCCAGCAGAGAGAACCTGCCCCGCGTTCTGGAGAGAACACACTCAGAGTGGAATGGTCTGGGGGCTTCAGAGGGTCTACGGCTGCCTGCCACCTCCTGAGCCCAGAACCCCAGTTGCTGGCAGAGATGCCTCACTTGGGCAGTAGGACGCCATGCCCCCCAATCCTATCTCAGCCTCATGGGGTCCCCCAGACCACACAGCTGAGAGCACGCCTTGTGTTGGGCCCTATGCTGGCTGCTAAAGATGTAGAGTTGGCAGGTAGGTGTGTGAACAGTTCAAGCTGATGTGCTGTGCCCAATCATGGGGGCTGCGTGGCGTGGGAATCAGGGAAGTCTTCAGAGGGGAGAGGACGAGTGGGGAAGGCACTGCAGGCAGAGGAAGCTGCCTGTGCGGACGCGTGACCCCAGGTGGTGGGTTTGGGAAACTACTGGTGGTTCCTGACTGCTGCAGATCCCGCTGCTGCGATGGCGGAAATGGCAGAGGAGTTTGGGGACGGTAATCAGGGGACAGATCTCAGGGGACTTATGTCTAGTCAGTGGGGCTTAAACCAAGATGATAATCTGCATGCTGATGTGCATATTATGTGCATGTTTTCATTTAAAATCAATGTGCCCTTCTCCTTCCAATGCCCCATCCCTGTCCTGGAAGGCCCCTCTCTTCCCCTTGCAATCCCAGCAACTGTCCCCTCCTCCTGGCTAGCCCCGGGGTCACCTCTCTGTCCTCCCCCACCCCCACCCCCTGCAGTTGATCATGTCGGTGTTTGAGAACAGCATGAAGGAGCGAGGCATCGCTGAGAATGAGGCCTTTGACTGGGAAAAGGCGGGCACCGACGCCCTCCTGTCCACGAGCACATCCACCCCGCCCCAGCAGAATACCCGGCAGACGGCAGCCATGTTTGGGTGAGTCTTGGGAGGGGTGATGGCCAGGCGGGAGGCCGGATAACCCCTGCCTGGAGCTGTCACCAAGAAGCCAGCCCTCTCTTCTTTTTTCTACCTGGACACACCTGGCCGTCTCTCCTATTCTTGGTGATCAACAGTGGGGTTCTTGAACCCCAGGAACTTCTATCACATCTGCACCCTCAATCTGTACATGGAGTGGGGTCTTCATTTGGAGCTGCTCACCTTTCTGGGGAACAGGGATCCCTGAGTGAAACTTCCTGAGCCCCATCATTTGTTTCTCCATGCTCACATGTGTTCATTTCGTGAATATGTCTTGAGTCCCACCGCTAGGCCCTGTGGAAGTACAGGAAAAACATGCAGCCCCTGCCTTCCAAGTGCTCTCAGTTGGTCTAAGGTATTTGTAATCCATGGGTCAGCAATTTAAAAACCTCGTGGTGGGCACAAAGACAGAGGTTGCCAGAGCGAGAAGGGGGTTCCTGCCCAACCCCTGGAACGAGCCAGGGAGAGATGTGGATGTGGGCTCCAGGGACACATTTGGGAAGAAAAGTCAACAGAACTTGTCAGCACATTATGGTGCCCAGTTCTGTAAAGGCATTGCTCAAGGTGCTGCAATCACATTGCTCAAGTGATTCTTCTCTTTAGCCCCATTCCTGGTCTGAAGGAAGCCAGCCAGGCCAGGGCCTGGAAAGCAGTGGGATCTCTTAAATAAATAGAGCTAAGTGGTATCGTGCAGTCCCTGCCGGTCACATCTTACAGTCCTCTGCTAACCTGAGGATGGTCTTCGTGAGCCAGGGGTGGTAATAGGCCTAGGGACACCTCGCCACTGCTTGGGCCTGACCTATACTCACTCTCATGGGTGGCAGTGATCTCCAGGGCCTGTGCTGGCAAGAAAGGGCACCCCTGCCAGCCTTGCCTATGACCCCCCTACTGGCTTCTTTAGGGTGGTCAATGTGACGCCAGTGCCTGGGGACCTTCTCCGGGAGAACACCGAGGACGTGCTGCAGGGCGAGCACCTGAGTGACCAGGAGAACGCACCCCCGATCCTGCCTGGGCGGCCCCCTGAGGGGCTGAACCCTAGCCCCCACCTTGCCCCCCATCCCGGGGGTCCTGAGGCTGAAGTCTGGGAGGAGACAGATGTCAACCGGAACAAACTCCGGATCAACATTGGCAAAGTAACTGCAGCCAGGGAGAAGAATGTGGGTGGCCTTCCCAGCCCGCGGGACCCCTCCCCGTTGCTCTCGAGTGCCCTCTCCCAGGCCACATGCCTGCTGGCCCTGCTTCAGTGGCCTTGCCCCATCTCAGGATCACCAGCACCCTGTGCTCGACCTCCCTCTACCTCCTTTGCCCTGAGAAAACCACCTGACCCACAGCTGCGTTGTGGGCCCCAGCTCACAGAAACCCCCCTCTCCCACAGACCCCCTGTGTGGTGGAAGAGGAGCAGAGCCGAGGTGTGGGGGTCCCTAGCTCCCCAGTGCGTGCTCCCCCAGACTCACCGACAACCCCAGTCCGTTCTCTGCGCTACCGGAGGGTCAACAGCCCTGAGTCGGAGAGGCTCTCCACTGCGGATGGGCGGGTGGAACTGCACGAGAGGAGGTGGGTCTGGGACCAGGGAATGGTCAAGGGCCCCCTGGTCCCCTCCACCTTCACGTGGTCGGTCTGGAGGAAAGGTCAGATTCCAGGCAGAGGCAGAGGGATCCTGGGAGTGTTGAGACGATTGTACTTGGGCCCAGGGGCGGACTCGTTTAGAGTCGGTGACAGGGCCTGGAGAGGAGATAGGGGACGCAGAGGTCCCGGCTCATGCCGCAGAGGGATATGGGTGGTGGGGGGCATAGGTGGGGTCCCTAGGCCCAGGAGAAGGTGAGGGATGAGGTGGGCGTGCTTCCAGAACCTCTTTCCCTAGAGGTTAATTACAGACACCTCAGAGAGCTGACTAGGCTCCTTTCAGCTTGGTGGCAGGTGCCCGGGAGAAGGGTTCCAGGAGTACTCAGCTTGAGGTGGAGATAGACCAGGTTTTGGGGGTGAGGGCTTAGGGATCTGAATGTTAGGGAGGGGACCTTGTTGGTGGGAGGAAGTGTTGGAGAGTTTAGAGCTAAGGTAAGCCTTGCGTGGCCAATGGCCAACAGGGACCAGGGCTAGATCTCCATCAGGATCTGGCAGGTGGGACAACCTCAGGTGGAAGAGAGACATGTATCCCTGTCCTCCCTTGGCTCTTGGTGGGGCTTCACCCTACAGCAGGGCTGAGGCCTTTTCTGCACAAGGAAAGGAATCTCTTCCCCAGGCCCAGCTCTGCGGGAGGGGTCCTTTCCACACCCACACGGTGTGGCCCTCATGCCCCACCTCAGCCGTGGCTCTTCCTCTGGATTCTGCCCCCAAATGCACTCTACCTCTGGGACGGGGCACAGCGCCCTTTTGGACTGTGGAGAAGCCTGAGACAGGGGAGCCCCATGCCAGTCCTTGTGGTGACCCCAGGACAGAAGAATACGACGCTGTCCTCAGGGAGCTGAAAGCCCTCATGCACACTCTCCTACTTACACAGGCTTGGCCTGTGTTTTCATCCATGGTAACCTGGAGGATTCTGGAAATGGAGAAACGAGGGAGGGCAGTTTGGAAGAGGTATGAGTGGAGAAGAGAGGTGGGAAATGCTCTCACCAAAAATAGTCCTGAAGAGCAAATTGATTTGGCTCAGAGTTAACAGCATCCCTTGTTTCAGGGATGCTGGGGAGAGAAGAGAGCTGAGGAGAGATTTTTCTGGAAGGGACGTTTCTGGATCTCATCTGCAGGGCAGAGAGTTTGGGTGGGCGCTGGGGCACTGGGGAGCAGAAGAAAGTATGAAGTGGATAAGATTCGGATTTTCCGCCTGCCCCCCTCTTTTCAGTCCCCACTCCCCACCTATGCCCTGATCTCCCTGATCTCCAGCCCGTCTCTTCTTTAGGCACCCTCTCTCTCCTTTATATCCATCAAAACAAACCATGCTCTCAGGAAAGGAAGCGACATCAGCCATTTACATGGGAGTATAAATGTTAGACCCTGGGCGACCTCCCTCAGGGGTGTTTTTATTTTAAGCCTTATTAACAAATTAAGAAAAATATTGTGTACAGTCAGTGTTGGCAGGTCTGCTGTAGGCCAGGGAGGCCATATGTTGACAAAGCCCCACAGGTGGCTTCAATCTGCACCCCTCCCTCTCACAGGCTCCATGCTGGAGGAGCATGAAAGTCAGCCCTCTGCCCACAGCCTGAGTGTGAGGATGTGCACACCCCAGAGGAACTAAGCCTTCATGGTTCTCAGTGGGGGCACCCTGGCATTTGAGAGAGGACGATTATTCTTTGCGTAGTGGTCTCCCCTCCACACACGTACAACCAGAAATACCCTCCTACTGGGGCCCATGCACCCCTCAGTTGAGAACCTCTGAAAGTAATTTGAGATTGTCAGCACAGTTTAAAATCATGAAAGAGATGTTCCAAGGCAAGCCAGTGCCCCAGACGTGAACAGTCAGAGGGGACCCAGTCTCTGCCTGGCAGAACTCACAGCCTCTTGGGCAGGCGGATGTATAAACACACATGTGCTCTGCTCTGATGAGAGGGGACACGGGGAGCACTGAGAGAGCAAAATAGCTCCCACGCAGGATGCAAAGGCTCCCTAGAGGAGGTGACATCTGAACTGAGATGTACAGCAAAGGGTAGAAGGACAGGCTGTGTGGAGGGAACAGCATGGGCAAAGGTACAGAGCACAAAAGGTACAGAGGTGTGAGCACTTAGGCAATTTGGGGGAAAGCGTGGGAATCTGAGATGGGTCTGGCCAAGGGAATGGGGAAACTGGGCCTTAGTCTGGCAGCCAAGGATCTTGAGTGTTAAACTGAGGAATGTGGACTTTGTCTTTGGGGTTGGCAGCCACTGGAGTTTGTTGGGAGCAGTGAAACCAGTCAGGCTGGCCTGAAGGGTAATGGTAGAAGAGGCCAGAAAAACCATCTGCAAACTCAAGGGCCAAATGGGTGTTTGCCCTGGATGCTGCAGGGAGGAGCCCCTGATGAAGTGTGAACACTGGACGGGCAAACAGAAAGTTGGCTTTAGGAAGATTGAGTTCCCCTGGGGTGGTCTGGAGGAAAGCATTCCTTGGGCATAGGAATGAGATTTTATTTCCTGCATGTTTACATTCCTGGAACACAGTGAGCATTCAAAAAGATGTGTTGAATGAATGAAATCTTTACATGGAGTGAGGGTGGCGGGTGACAATCCAGGAGGTGACTGGGCCTGGACCAGGGTAGGAGAGGTGCCATGGTCAGGAGGATCTAGGTGGCACAGCCCACCCTGCCACCTATGTGGGCTCCTTGGGGGTCCAGAGGGACCAGGCTCTGAGTCCCACCTGGGGTGGCTTTGCAGGTCACGAATGGATTTGCCTGGCTCACCCTCGCGCCAGGCCTGCTCCTCACAGCCAGCCCAGATGCTGTCAGTGGACACGGGCCAGGCCGATCGGCAGGCCAGTGGCCGCATGGATGTGTCAGCCTCCGTGGAGCAGGAGGCTCTGAGCAATGCCTTCCGATCAGTGCCGCTGGCCGAGGAGGAGGACTTTGACAGCAAGGAGTGGGTCATCATTGACAAGGAGACAGAGCTCAAGGACTTCCCCCCGGGAGCTGAGCCCAGCACGTCGGGCACCACAGATGAGGAGCCCGAGGAGCTGCGGCCGCTGCCTGAGGAGGGCGAGGAACGGCGGAGGCCAGGGCCAGAGCCCATCATCCGGCCCCGGGGGCGCAGCATGCAGCCACTGGCTGAGGAGGACCCACGGCAGATGTCATCCCAGTCCCCGCCACCTCAGCTGAGCCAGGCTGATGGCCGGTCAGAGACATCCCAGCCCCCCACGCCCGGCAGCCCTTCCCACTCGCCCCTGCACTCGGGACCCCGCCCTCGACGGAGAGAGTCAGATCCCACTGGCCCACAGAGACAGGTAAGGTTGGGCTTGTATCCCACGTCCCACCCCCGGACACCCACAGTCCTGGCATTGGAGCCTGGAGTGCTCAGTGGGGGCTACCAACCAGCAGTAGACTGTTGCAGGCTATGATTAAAGGTCTGAAATTATGCTTGGGGGTCAGGCAAGGCTTCCCAGAGGAAGTACCCTCCAAGTTCTGAGTTGAGTCTTGCATTCTGAGCAGTGTTAGCCTTGTGACAAAGCAGGAGTAAAGCCTCCCAGGACAAGGGGACAGAGTGTTCAAAGGCCCAGAGGTGGCTATTGGAAAGCGCTGTGCTGATTGCAAATTGCAGCAGGTGAGGCTGTGAGGTAGGGCCTGGGACCCTGTCCTGGAGGGCCTTGGGGCTAAGCTAAGTGGTTGAGGCTCAATTCTGAAAACTTGGTGAGCCACCGAAGTCCTTTAAACAGGGGTGCAACATGATTATATTGGTGCTTTTGAATGATCCCTCTGGTTGCTGTGTGGAAAGTGGATTGGAGGAGCACGAAACTCTAAGTAGGAAGGCCACATGGCAAGTGCCAGCAGGACAGTGTCCTGGTGGCTCGGACCAGGGTCGGGGCTCTGGACGTAGGGCATGGTGGATGGAGCCAAGAAGTGTTAGGGAGAGTACTGAGGGGGCTGTGATGGAGTGGAGGGGGTCTCGGCTGATGCCCAGCATTCTGGGTGGATGGCAGTGCTGTCACTGAGTGGTGTGAAGGGAACATGGACTCAGATTTGGACACGATGACCTCGTGTACCTGTGGGATGTCCTCTGAGGCCTGTGGAGAAATTTCAGGAGAAATTTCAGTCAAAAATACAGATTCAGGCATCTTGGAAACCCCACAGGAGTGGGTGATGTCACCCAAGAGAGCCAAGGGCGAGAGCAGAGCCAGGAGACACCTCAGGGTATGAGAGGAAAAGAAGCCCTCGAGAAAGACTGAGAAAGAGGGGCCAAAGCGTCGGGGTAGGACTTAGGGAAAGGAGTCCAGAAAACCAGTGAAGGGCTAGCCAAAGGCGGTGAGGGCAGCAGGGAGTGGCCGGGGAGCTTCCTGTGGTTGGGACAGGCTCCATGTGGGAGATGAGCCCAGAGAGTCAGGACGGACAGGCAGTGGGGAGAAATGGAGCCAGGGTGTGAGGGACCCTAGACTAGGCACAGGGGTGGGCATGCTGGGGGCCCTGGGAGGACCCAGTCAGGCTGCAGTGGCACCTTTTCTTATGGGGGGACTGAGGGACAAGGCTGGAAGGGCAAGGGTGGAGGGTGCCAGATGGTGGCTGAATCGCGAATGCTGGATTGAAGATCCACAGCATGTTTCACAGTATTTTGGTTACTTTTTTCTGGCAAGGATGCGGTGTCGGAATAGGTGGAAGGCTATTGACCTGGCCTGGCCTCTCTTTGCTGGGAAGAAGCTGACCTCTAATCCAGGAAGTAGCTCCAATTCTTACGCTGGGTGCTGAATGGGGCCCACATTCCCTCAGAGGGGCTGGGGAGAGCCAAGGAGGTAACGAAGCTAGAGGGCTCAGGGGCTGTTCCGCGTCCTGCTTTATGGTGCCACATTTGGGACACGCTCTCAGGCGGCTCTGGGAGATACCAAGGTGGAGGTTGGGGCCAGTTCTTCAGTGTACTCGGATTGGGAGGCCCGACCTGGGAGCACGAGGGTGCCCTGGAGAAGAGCAGTTCCAGGGAGGGCTGTATTCAGGCCTCATCCCTGTGTCTGGAAAAGAAGACCTCTGAGTGGAGACCCTGAGAAATGTGCATCTGGCCTTGCTCTAGATTCTGGAAAGCTGGGGACTCAACTATGGGATACCACGAGACCTACCCAGAGAGGTCCTAGCCAGCCTGAGCTGGGCTAATATGACTGTGTTGCTGGCCTGGACATTGTTCTCCCCAGAACCAGCACTATATAAGCTGTAGAAGGAGAAAGGTCTGTTTGGGACTCCCTTACTTCCCTCTCGTTCACTCATTTTTTTCACTCATTCATTCATTCATTTGTTCAATACCTAGTCATTCCACACTTACTGACCATCTACTCTGTGCCTAGTACCTGAGGCAACGGAGTTCATATGCACAATAGGTTGTGCATATGCCCACGAGAAGCACATAGTCTAGGAGGGGAGCCAGACTAGTGGTGTGGGATAGAGAGAAAGCCCTGAATTAAAGTCAAGAGGCCTAGGTTCTGGCCCTGGGCTCTGCCAGCCCCTTCCTGGTGACTGTATGCCGGTTGGGTCTCAGAGTGAGGGAGCTGAGCCGTCCGGGAGGTTTTTCTCATCTTCAGATTCCCACCCATGTCCTGGGAGTTTTCTTCACATTGGGGAACTCTGACTAAGGGGGTGAGGAGAGAGATTTGGGGGAGCAGGCACAGGCCTATTGTCCAGTCAGTCAGTCAGTCGGTCAGTCTTCGGCTAAGTTTCTGCTTGTGACATGGGTGGGTGCTGCCCGTCTCAGGGAGCAATGACTTGCATGTGTCTAGAGGTGGCGTTAAGTGATTGCGGGCCTTGGTTTCCCCACAGAGTACAGAAGTGAGGTTGGTTAGCATTCTACAATTGTGTGCGTGTATTTCTGTGTAAACTTAGGTCAGGAGTAGGCATCCATCCGTGTGTGGGTGTGTCCATATGTGTGCACATGCATGTGGGGACACACATCATTGCGTCTGTGTAGAGTGGGTAGTGGGTCTGCGAGTGTGTAGGGAACCACAGAAAGCTGGACCATCAAAGCTGGAAGGAGAATAACAATCATAGTAATAACTCTAATGACAATAATAATAGCTGGCACTGCTCTCAGCACTTTGGTATTTGCATGTGTGTTCCCGACAACAATGCTGTGAATGGTAACCCCCAGGTAAAAGGTAAGGAAATGGAGGCTCAGAGGAGCCTAGGGTCACCAGGTAGAACCAGGATTTGAATCCTGGCAGCTGGCTCCAGGGTCATGCTCTAGGCCACTCAGTTTGAGAACTGTGTGTTTAGGAGAGGAGCAAACACAAGCCAGAGAGAGCAAATGGCTTGTGCGGGGTCAGGGAATATGGTGTGTGTGTGTGTGTGTGTGTTGTGTGTGTGTGTGTGTGTGTGTATTGTGTATTTGCATGCATGCAGGTGTGTGCACCTACTGGTTGGGCCATGTCAGCAAGAGTGCCTGTGGGCATGTCAGTGTGCATGGTGGCCTGTATGAGTGACCATGTGCAACCTCATAGGGTGTGACATGTTTAGCCGAATGTAACAGGATGGAGCAGAGATCTTTCTTCCTCAAGGGCAGGAGAAGAGGGAAAAATGGACTGGCATGTTTTTCCTTCTTTCTTTGGTCTAGAAGGAGTCCTGAGACTGTCTATGTGGGGGCTCTCAAACCTGGCTGCACATTGGAATCATAGTTTGTGGAATTCTCCCCACTATGTAACTACATTAAATGGCTAGGGAAGGGCGGGAAGTCTCTCCAGAAACTCTCCACCCCACCCCCACCCCCACTTTTCTGCAAGGAGTCCCTCCTAGACCTACCTTGGTCTGCTCAGTAACTGATGTGTGAATTTCCTCATAACAGCAGTCTTTAAAGGTTTGGGCACCTGCAACTGTCACTTATCCCTGTGCACAGCAGGGACGAGGATAATGTGGAACCAGGCACAGTTTAGAATCAGGCACACCAAGAGTTATTTGGTGTGCATGCCATGATCCTTTAAATTCTTTTCTTTACACACACCTCGAATTCTTCTCTAGGGAATTTAAAGTAAAAAATTGGAAGTGGCTGGGAAAATTAGGGCAGAGGGGAAAGCAGCAGATAGTGTGTGACAGTGTATGATTTGGGGGCAGGGTATTTGCCAGGTCATCTCTAGCTGATAACACAGCAGGTCAGCATTCCCCGAGCACATGGACATTTGCTGGCAGTCACTAGGACACTTCCCTGCCCTGTGCCAGGCAGTGTGCTAGGGACTGGGGGACAAAGCTGATTAAAGCTTCCCAGTCTTGCCCTTTCGTAACTAGAAGTCAAGAGAGGTGGGGAGGGGACGCAGAGTATAAACATGGAAGTTCATGATTCAGGGCCACAGGGGAGAGAAAAGAAAACTCTTCTCTGCTTAGGAACAGGGAGCCCGCCTGGGAAGCTGGGGTGGTCTCACGGAGATGATACTTCAGCTGGCCTTCAAGGACAAGTAGGTGGCCACAGGGGGCACCTGGCCTGAACGGGCAGGAGCATGTTGGGATTAAATTCCCCTGGCAGCTGACTAAACTGTGGCTGGGATGTCCAACTCGAGCTACCCCCATGTGCTGTGAGAGGGGCTATGGGCAACTGTGGGTGCCTCTGTCCCTTGGTATCTTCGGTGGGCATTAGACCCCCTCACTCTCAGTGCAAATGGGACCAGCTCATGGATCTTAGACTTGGTCAAAAAGAAATTGGAAGAGAAAATAGGGTGAGGGCAAAGACATTGTGCCCCTATCCGCAAGGGACACTGGAGCTGAGTGTCCTGGGCCCCCTCCTCCTCCAGCCCGCTAGCAGCTGGCCTAGCCAGTCCTCACTGCCCCCACCAAAAGCTATTTAAACTGGCCTCTGTCCCAGGAAGAGCTAAGGGTCGAGATGGGAAAGGCTTGGTGACATCTACGCCACCATTTCCATCCCCACATGCCTGAGACACTCAGTCTCATTTTCCCTTTTCCCTCAGAGGATACAAAGGCAGGAGGGCACTAGTTAGGAATCTTCGTGATGACAGCGAAGCAGCCAAGCCCCTGCCACAGCTGCCTGTGGTTTGGCCTTGGAGAGGACAAGGAAAAAGCCACTTTGTAGAAATGTTTTCTATTTGACCCACCTGCCGCCAGGTAGAGACCCCTTTCCTCATTCTCAAGAGTGCTTTAAAGGATAATAAAGCAGCTCACATGACACAGTATTTACTCTCTGGCAGGCACTGTTCTAAGTGGTCTACGTATTATAACATCTAATCCTTGAAACAACCCCGTGAGGTGGGAGCCGTTGTCACTCCATTTCACACATGAGGAAGCTGAGGCATGAAGTGGAGGAAGTAACTTGCTTGAGGTCACCCAGGTAGTAAGTGGTGGAGTTGAGATTCGAACAGTAGTTGAACTCCAGATTCCTGTCCTTATGCGAGTTGTCACTGAAACCCTGATGTCCCCAAACCCATGATGGAGGCAGGGGTGTCAAAGCAGAGGGTGTGCAAAGAAGTGTTTTCTCGACCTCATGAAAACATGGAGTCTAGCTGGGGAGATAGACAGGACACAGCTGCCAACACATGGCAGTGACAGTCGCAGGGCGGCCTTCTTCAAAGGGAAGATTCCTCAGCCCAGAAGGAATTCTGAGCTAGGTGGGGCTAAGCCAGGAAAGCTTCCTGGAGGAGGTGAGTACCAAGGTCTCTGCAAGGAGACCTTGGTGTGAGAAGTGACAGAGAAGAGGAGGGGATGGGCGTTGCAGGCCAGAGCTGAGGTTCTGAGGCAGGACCCAGTGGTCTGCACCCCCTTCACCCTGCCCAACCTTGCTCACCCTCCGGGGACGCTGGCGCCGCAGGGACTGTGCGCGGTGGGTGGTCCCCGAGACGGAGCTGTCGAGTCTGTGCCTGACACCTCTTTTCCCTCCACTCTCTTGGTCTCTTTCAGTTGGAGGAGGACAGACTCTCGGGGCACTCCCTCCCGCGGTACAGCCCCCTGCGACGACTGGCGTCCTCCGTATTCTCCTCCTCCACGCTGGAGACCGAGCATTACCCTCACCCTGGCGGCGGCGGCTCCTCGGGCTCCTCCGGTTCCCTCATTCAGCGCAGCCGCTCGGCGGAGAGCAGCCCCGTGCGGGCGCCCCACCGGCGCCATGCGCCCCTCGCCACCGGCAACCACAGACTCGTGCCCTCGGTGCTCCGCATCTCGCGGTCCCAGCTGCAGCAGGTGTGGGCCCGCTTCACCCACAAGACCTAGGCTGGGCACCCCCCCCTCCTGGAGGGGGCAGGTGGGGGGGGTGGGGAGCAGGCAGAGACCATGGTTCCTTCCCAGGACGCAATAATCAGACACTCACATACCCTATCCCACCCCATCATGCAATACAGCCCCCATAACATTGGCCCAAGGTACTGTAATACCTCCCACCCCCATTGTCTCCCTTTGCTCAGTGCCAGGCAAATGGTGCAGGGAGGGGTGGTGCTGTTGGTGCAGGAGTTTGTCCTGGATAGGACGGGGCACTTGGCTGGGGCCACCAGTGGATCCAGAGTCCAGTGGAAATTAAGGTGTCAGGGAGATGAGGCATGCTGGGTCAGAATCAGCCTAGCATGAGGTTTATTCTGTTTAATCTGTTTAATCTCTTGGCATGGCTAGGTCTGGTCCACCCTTGAAGGGGTTGGCAGAAGACTGGGCCCAACTCGGAGGGGTATTAGTGCCTGTCTGTCTTTGTGGGGCGAGGTGTGTGGCCCTGTGTATGAGATGGGGGCCTGGCCAGCCAAATTTGAAGTTTGGTGGGGAGTGCCTCTATACTCAGTGATATGGGGGAAGCAGCCCTGTGACCCAGTGAGCTATTCACATGCCACTGTCACAAAGGACAAGGTCTCTGCCTCCCACATCTCACCCTAGGAGGCCTGGAGCTCAGTCCACTTGTAGGCTCCCCCTCCCCCAAGCCGTTTGGGCTATCGGTCACTAGTGGGATTGGTTGCCTGGCCCAGCTCCTTGAGGGCCGAGGATGGATGAATAGGGTCCTGGGATCTGCCCTCAGAGGGAACTGGAGCCTTGGGGTAAGGGGACCCTGTCTAGAAGTAGTGACAGAGAGGGTGGTTAAAGATGGGCAGGACCTGTGAGCTCAAGACAAACCCCAGACAGCAGCAAGCCCACCACTGACCCTCTCAGAGGGCGACTGCTTCCCTCTGAGTGCCTAGCCAAGCCACCTGGCCCCCAGGGGTCATGGTGAAAACAGCCCAGGGAAGGCAGGTCAGATGGGGTTCTGAAGACGGATGGGGTGTCAGGATGCCAGATTGCTTATGCCCTTTCTGTCACTGCAGAGACCCTCGAGGTTCCCTTTCTTCATTCTTGCCCATGTCAGCCAGCACCTCTGTTCCCCTAGATAATGAGGTAGTAATGAAGAGGGCACCAGGAAGGACAATTCCTATACGGGGAGGAAAGGAAGGGAGGAGGCCTGAAGGTTTGCAGGTTCATTGCAGTGAGACTGTGTCCTTGCCTGTGCCTGTGCCTGCGTGCATGCATGTGTACTTGTGAGCATGAGTGTGCTTATATGTGAGCATCGTGCAGGTGGCTGGGCTGCCACGGATGGTTGCTTAGGCTGTGTACTGTACAATTCCAGGGAGACCCTAATATGAATGGCACCTAATGAAGTTGCACAGTGCTGCAGCCCTTTGTGTGTGGGTGTGTATGAATGTGCACATGTGTGAGTTAGGGAGTCAGAAAGATATTTGTGTAGTCCTTGATAGCTTCCTATGTACCCGTTCTCATCTCGGGCTTCTCTCTATCTCCTTCTCCTCGTGACCTCTGCTTCGCTCTCAACTCAACTCTCTTCAATTCCCCAGCTATCTCTGGTTGGAGCAGAGGCCTCAGGTCCCCTGCCCCAGCCTGGGGATGTCATAAGTGGGTGGGCAGTGCCCTTCAGTCGAACTGTCTTCATGGATAGCCAGCACTGTATTGTGGCTCATCCACATGAGCTATGCACACACCCACCTCACTCTTTTCTACAACCACCCCCCGCCATCAGATATTGGGGCCAAAAACACCTTCCCCATCTAGGACTGAAACTCATGCCCCACCCCACCCCCATCTTGGCTGGTCACTTTTGGACCTTCCCAAGTCCAAGCCTCTGTTGCCCTCCAGGCTGTTTTGGGTGGCTCTGCATCCTGCTGTGGCAGAAGGTAGAGGAAGAGTCAGGGTAGACCCTTCAAGAAGGGACAGAAAACACAAAGCACAAAATTGAGGGTGTGGGATGAACACTAGCCCTACCCCCACCTTCCAGCACTGTTCCCCACCCTCCCACCTGTCCGCTGGCTCTCTTCCCATTCTCCCCGCTAGTGGCAGGGGGTGAAGTAAGGAGGAGTCTGTTCACCAGCTGCTCCAAAAGTCAGCAGCAGTGGGGGAAAGGCCTCTGCTATCTTGGGTTAGATGAAACCAAGCACTCTGTTATCCGGCATTCCCTTCCAGAGGGTTCTGCTACTTGACCCTGAGCACAGCTCCCACTCAGTGACCAGAACCCTGAGGTACTCTAAGATCCCAAAGTGCCTTGTGATTTATCAAAGACGATGGCACTACTTTCAGCCTTGTTTTAGCATTGAATATATATTACTGTTTCCAGAGCCTTTGGAGGTGGGGAATTCATTCTGAAGGTGGCTGAATTTTCACACATGTGCACAGACACACAGACATACACATAGATACATACACACACACACACACACACACACACACACACACATACACCCAATACTGATACCTGTGGGGGAGAGTGTGTCCTTTAAAGTAAGGTCATGATTCAAAACATTTTGTCCTTTGGGAGACATCCTATTGCATGCCCTCCGTGGTGGGAGAGAGTGTCTTGTAAGCCATAAAGCTCTGAGCTAACAGGAGGTGATCTTGATAATACTATTATCTTTTGAGGGTGGCTTTGACTTTTGGAAACAGCTAAGGCCATTTGAAGCCACCTGTGTTGGATCAAGTTCACGTGAAGCTTGGCAGAGTTCTGCCTGGTTTGGAGTTTGGTGTAGAGATAAGGAACGCTTATCTCTAGGTCCCAGGACAAATAGGAAAGTTGTGAGCCTGCAATGTTGTCAGGCTTTTTTTTTTCTGAAGGATTTCCCAAAGAAGAGAAATGATACCTTGCTTTGAGAAAGCACAGGGCCTCCCCAAGGTCAGCTTTGAGAAGAGGTAGCACTCTGTTTTTATACTTTATGGTCACACCCAATGTAGAGGGGTGACTTCCAATTATTTATTCATTTTATTTAACAGTCACTGGCATCTGACACTTATGTGCCAGGCAATAATCTAAGCACTTTAGAAAATTAAGTCATTTAATCCTCATAATAGCTTATGAAGTATACCCCAGTATTATCTGCATTTAATAGATTAATCAGAATATATAATTTACAAAACCATATAAAAAAAAAAAAAACAACTCTGTCAATGCCGAATAACTGAGATCTTGTTTGATAGGAGTTTTAAAGTGTTTTAGTTTGTGTACTGGACTCTTTCCCATCCTTCCTGGTTAGCCCCTCCTTGCCCCATCTAGGAAGAAGGGAGTTGTCTGTGAGCCAGACTCCTTCCTTCTCCATTCCTTCCCCATGGGATGGTGTCCAGGTGGGGGTCACTGCAGAATACCGGAGTTGGTTGAAATGGCAGAGCCTGTCTCTCCAGATACCCCAACCTTTCAATCCCACACCACCCCAAGCATCCCATGGCAGCTCTGGGGATTAGGTGGCCAAGTAAGGATTTCAGTGAGAAAGCAGATCCTCATAACCCTGCCCTTGGTGATGTTGGCGGGGTCCTCAGGGTCAGGCTCATAGATGGGCAGGTACTGGCGTTGGTGAATACTGACCATGGGAATTTGAGCTCAATGTCAGAAACTCACTCATCAACAGGAGCCAAGCAATGTCAGGGAGTGGGCAGATTCGGGGACTGTGGTAAACAGGGGACTCCTCCCCGCTGCCACACCATCCTCTGCTCAGCCAATTGTTGCCACTGTTTTCCAATTTTCATGTAAAATCTGCCAATTTTTAATTATTGGCATCTAATTTTAAAAACAACTTAAAACATTGTGTGAACCAAGCAAAACCTGTTTATAGACAGAGACTCTGAGCTCAGTTTGCAACCTCAGTGAGCCTGACAACTGCCTACCCTCCTTGGGTTCAAGGCTGCAGCTCTCAAAAGGGGACAGTGTTCTTCCTCAAACCAGGTGGGCTTCTTAGAGGAGGCGGCTGACAGCTGGTGAGGGTGTGTAGCGTGTACTGTGCATATGTGTTGCTATGTATGCTTGAATGTGTGTATGGGCCAGTGGACTTGTTTGTGGTGAATGGGGTCCTCCTTGTAGGACCAGTATTCTCTGGGATAGGACCCCGGGTCAGTGAAAAATGCTCTATTAAATTCTCCGTAATGAATAGACACCCCCACACACTCAAGGCAGCTTGGGTCATAGCAATAACCACTCAACACTCATCCTAACCACTAACTAGTATCCTGAACCTAGCAATCTCCCCTTTGTATTTCCAGTTTGGGGGGAAATGATGGCATCTCTGAGCCATGCTGGCAGACCCCATCAATCCCAGGAAAAGCCAGGGGTCTTCTCTGTGGAGGATCCCAGGACCCTCCTGGACTTTCTCTCCTCTGCCCTGCCTAGGTCCCTTTTTCTGGGGAGGGGTGGTGCAGTCTGCCCAGGCAGTGTGTGTGTGTGTTGTGGGGAAGCCTGGGCCACTGGACTTCATTGTCTGTATTGAGTGGCCAGGGGAGAGGAACCATACTTAGGGAGGGTGTGGGTGCCCTTGGTTGTGGGAACCTGGAGAATGCTGTATCCCCTGCTGTCCTTGGGTTGATTTGAGGATGGAAGCATAGACCCCCCTAAAGAGGGCCTGAACACCACCCCACCCTCCCACAAACTCTGCTGAGATCCCAACCCAAAGGCAGTAACCAGCCCACCAAATGGGCAGACCTTGGTAACAAGGAGTGCAGCAAATCACTCTCCTTAAATTGGAATGCATGTCCCCAGAGTTCACATTACTTTCATTAGAGACAGAAGTGCCCCGGGGAATGAATGGTAGGTCAGCCTCTGAAAATGTTAAAGCATCCTTCTCCCTAAGGGAGCGGCTCCCAGCCTGAGGACCACATCCCTCAAATATCCCCAATGGTTTTCGTACCACCAGGTGGGCTTCTCAGCTCAGGGAGCCCTTGAGCCTGAATGACCCCTCCCCCAAGAGTTGAGACATAGTGGGGGAATAGGGGCAATGAAACCCAAAAGAGTATGGGAACTTTCTTAGACCTTTCTCTCCTGCCACTTGGTTCCAATGTCTGCCCCACCTGTATTCTTCCATCTACCTGCACAGGCTGGGGGGGTGGAGCCTCGCGGGATTTCACACTCAACCGGCGCACGCACACACACACACACACACACACACACACACACACACACACACACTCCGTAGTTGTGCGAGCACTCGTCCACTCTCCGGACAGCAAACTAGCAGCCCCTGGCCTGGGAGAGAACAAGGACCGCGTTTCCGGGCATCTCTCACAGGTTTCTAAGTGTAACAGGATCACCACTTTCTACTCTGTCCCAGTCCCCGGGACCCGCCCCACGCCCCTGCCCCCGCCGCCGCGCACCACGAATGTATGTACCGTCTTTTCAACTAGCTGCTAGGCAGCGTGACTAGGGGACCTCCCGGCCTCCGAGCGCCCCAAGTCCGAGCCCCTGCCCACCCGTCTTCAGAGCTTCCCCTCTGGGCTCCCTGCCTACGTGCACGACCCCAGGGGACTTCAGCCCCTGTCCCCCGGCTCCCATCCGCCGAGCTGCCTGCTGCTAAATACTCCACTTGGGTTAACACCCCTCGCGCCCCGCCGTCGCGCTCAGTCCGTGTTTGTTTCCCGTGTGCTGGCTCACGGCCGCTGGGTCTCTGGCACCGGGTCGGGGCATGCCCCCCAGTGCTTCCAGGGCGAGGGTGAAGACGAGAGGCTGGGAGGGGGAGCTGGCCTATTCTTTAGGCTCTTAGAGCCCCCGTCGCCCCACCCCTAATTCCTTTTACCTCACCGCCCACAGGGCTGCCCCCCACCCCTCCCCAAATAATTGGCTTGCAATTGGATGCCAAAGAGCCCAGGATTGAGGGGGGAGCCAAGCTTTGAGCCTAGGTTTCTCAGAGCCACCCAACACCCCCTTTTTGCCCACGCCCCAGCGTCCGTGTCTTCTGCCCCAACTCATTCTACCACTGAGGGCCTTGGGGGGCCCCCAAACATGCCCTCACTTCCAGCTCTTCTCCCTCCCTGCCCCCCGAAAATAAAACTCAGGGACCAACATCTGCTTCCTTTGCACTTGCTCCGTCGATCCCCCTCCCCCCCACTTGGAGGGGCTTTCGTGGGGGTGGAGGCGGGGTCCGGGGCCCTTCTGGCTGACCGTATTAAGCGAGGAGAGGGCTGGCTCCTGCCCCCTGAGAGGTGGAACAGGTGGGATGGGGGGAGCTCAGCCCCGGGGCCCAGCTGAGCGAGCCCCTTTTCTCCAAGGATCCAAGGATCCCCCTCCCAGCGTCGGAGACGCTCCCTAATGGTGGAGAGGGGAGCGAGGGATGGGAAGGAGGTTGGCGAGAGGACCCTCCCAGAGGTCCCGAATCCCAGCCGGTTTATTCCTGAACCTTCCCCTCCCATCATAAATCCCCTTCCCCTGTTTTGTACTGCAATAATACTGTATTATAAGCTTGCACTATTCCCCAACCCCGGCCAGCGTAGGCATGCACGAAAAACTCAAAACCACACACACGAAGATGGGACGCTTTTTTTTTTTTCTCTCTCTCTCTCTCTCTCTCTCTCTCCGGGGTGCGTCCTCAGTGTACGTAGTGGCGTCGGGGGCCCCGGGCCCGGGTAGAAAAGCATGCTCTGAGCCCTCGCCCCTCGACTGCGAGTACTGTACAAATCCAACACTTGAAACCGACACGCACACGCGCGGCGCCGCCACGGGGGTGGGACACGGACACGCACCCACGCGCACACGGTCGCGCACGGGCGGGGGTGGGGGCGCCCCGCCGTCACGCGTCGCTGTGCGAGGGATCTTGTGCCTTTTTAAGTCCCTGTATGTTAATGCAGACAATCCGGAGAGCTTGTGTACTACCAAATCCTGATTAAAGACGCCTTCCAGGACCCTGCGCCTTGCCTGCTTTCTTTCACCCTCCTCCTTCCTAACCCGCCACTCCAGGAAGACCCCAACTCTGGGGTTATCCGCTTGGGCAGAGGGCAGGGGTTAGTTTTTTGCTTACTCAGGGATGGGGTAGGGCAAATTCCAGATCAGTGGATCCAGCCCCATCCATACCTCAACAGGCAGCTGGGACTCTGGCTGATGGGAAGGGAGAGGGGGCCCAGGAGGTTTCTGCCAGGTTGGACTTGAGTAACTCCCTCCCTGATGGCTGTCTCCTTACATCCCGAGGAGGGGCTTGGGGGTGGACTCTGGTCTCAGCCTGACCACAGTTTGCCGGCTAGCCAACATGCCCAAGGCAGGAGAAGTAGGGGGCGGGCCCACTGATAGTTTTCTCTATGGATCTGACAATGCAGGTCAAGGGTGAGGTGGGGGTGGTGCCAGAATGCCAAAAAGTCCTGTGAAGCTGCCACAGGAGTCTTCTCTTGCTCATCTCCTCTGATGGGGGATCTGAGGTAGCCCTGGCCTAGAGAGAGGGTCTGTTGAGGGGCATCAGTGAAAAAGTGGAGATACATGGATAGCATATGGGTTGAGGGAGGACTATGTCAATGAGAGGATAGGACATGGAGAAGAGGATTGCAGATTTCTGAGACTGCGGAGAGAGGGTCAAAGGGGGTTGGGGCTCTCCCTCCCTCCTTCTCTCTGATGCCCACTCCACCCATGCAGGCCTGCTGCCACAGTGCCAAAAGTGGAAGACACCGTTCCCCTTGGGGCCTAAAACAAGTACGGGGGCAGGAGAAGGGCAAGTTACAGCTGCATTTCTTGACCCCCACCCCCAGAGAATGCCCCCACTCTGTCAGCCTTGGCCAGACAGGGATGGGTTGGGGACAAATAGATCTGGAGATCAAGTGTGCGAGGATTTGTATAGATCTAAGGTAGGCAGCCACCTTCCTAGGTCCATCCAGATGACTATCATGTGCCTGTGCACCTGGGTGGGTAGTACTCCTGTGTGTGGGTTAGAGGAGCATAGGAAGGGCTCTTGCCTTGGCAGATGTGGTTTGAGAGTGGAGACCAAGACAGATAAACAGGTAAAGAATCCGGGAAAGGTAGTGGTTGGTGGAGGAAGCTACACTCTTGACTTCTCATCTCCAATTTTCAGGTTGGGCAATTATGGCAAAGGGGAGAGGGTGTTCCTCCTGGGGAAGTGGGGGGATGGGAGGTGTGTACTTGGTGGCTGCTGAGGGAGGAGGAGGAGGAGCATTGCTGTGAGAGGCACAAAGCCCTCCTCACCCTCACCCAGCAGGGAAAGGGTGGGCATCAGGGCTCACCCTCCTGCTTTTATCACTCAGCAGCCTCCCTTCTTCGACCTTGGGACCTGCGTGCTGATGTGCAGTGTCTGGGCTTGGCCAGGGTCCAGGCCGGAGAGTTGCTCTGTGCACCCTGTGTGGGGATGGGAGTATGTGGAGTAACCCATCCGTGTCAGTGTCAGAGAAGTCAAGGCTGCAGAGATCCCAGTTTTGTTGGTGATAGGGAAAAAAGTCAGAGTCTGGTCTATCCACCTGCCTTCACTTTTCCTGCTGACTGGAGAAAATATGGGCTCAGGCTGGGGTCAGAAGCTAGTGAGGCCACAGCCCTGTGGTCTGGGCTCACTGGGGGAGAGCTGAGGCTTTCATTCTCTCTGTCTCAGCTCCAATGGCCTGCCTCCCCTTCTACTATGATTCCTCCTATGACATCTGCCTTTTGCCAAATTCCAGCAGAATCACTAGGGAACTTTAAACAGATCAATTTCTGGGTCTCGTCTCTGACCTACAGAATCTGGGGGGTAGGGCTCTGTAGTTTTAAGAAGCACCCCCATTTAACACTGTGTAAAACCAAGCTGGAGAACCACAATAAGCAAATTGGAGTCATAAAAGCTCACTGCCCCGGGAAGGAAGCAGGAAGGTATGAGATTCTCCAGACCAGGACTTCTCTTGCTGACCCCCGGCACTGTTGCTTCCCTCTGAGCTGCAATTGGGGGGGGGAAGGATGGGTCATTGCTCTCCCTCTCCCATGGTGTCATCAACCCTCTAAGGCCAAGCACACAGGCTTTCTCGTGATTGCTGGTTGAGTGAATGAACACTGCACTACATGGGAAAATGGATGAACACTCTTTGGGCTCAGTCATCCAGGAGAGGCTGGGAGAGAAGGAGGGAGGACTTCCTGCTCTCTGAGGAGGCAGGAACTTGAGCCCAGGCCTGGTCCTCCCCGACATGGAGCCACATGCAGGGGAGTGGAGGGACTTCGAAACAGAAAACCCAGCATGTCCAGGCCTAGGTAGGCTTGGCAGTAATCTTCAGGGCAAAGCTGTCTCTGCTGTGAGGTTCACAGCCCTTCCTGCTAAAGGGCAGAGGGTCCCGGGTTTCCCTGTAATAGAAGAGAAGGGCTGTGAGATGGAAAGGGAGAGGGTTTGAGCTATAATCGTCTAATGTGGGCACTGTGAGAGGTGGCTCTGTCCTATGGCTGGGGCTTTTCCAGAGAGATCCAGGGCTTGACTAGTGGAAAAGGTAGTTCTACCAGGGATGACCAAAGTGTCAGAAAGGAGACAGGGAAAGTAAGCAGAAGTTCTGTTGAGAAAAGGTGCCTGGTGGGGTTGAAGGATTTCCCTACTAGGTAGGATGTGTCTGGTGCTAGGTGGGTGAGTTCTGAGCTGGACAGGAGGGAGACATAGTCAGAGCTCTGTATCTGTCTGCCTGTCCCTGGCTCTCAGTGCCAGCACCTGCCCGATTGTTCCCACAAACCCAGGAGCTCACAGCAACCCCCTCCACCTCTGCCTAGTTATCTTCTCTAGCCTTGACATTGGTAATGAAACATAGCAAAGGGCCCCAGCACAAGGCCTGGCATAGAATCAGCACTTAATGTTTGCTAGATGAACTAATGAATAACTGAAGAACTAGAATGGTGCATAAGAAGAAAAACATTTCTGGGGACTTCCAGCCTGGATATGAAGAGGACAAAGCTCTAAAGAATTTTCCTGTCTGGCTCAAACAGGGTGTACCAGGGTCCTGTCCAGGGTCTGATGCTGCCTGCCTTGCATCGCTCCCCTTCCCACACTCCCCCAAGTCCTCACCTGATGGTCTGCTTATGAGGAAGATTATGGCAGTTGGGGATGGAATAAGTCACAGACAGCCTTAGGCAGATTCTCAGCTTTAGGGATCCCTGCCTTCCTTCTCCAACATCTTTTGGGCTGACTATTTGCACAGAGACTCAGCTAGTAGACCCCCTCTTTCCTCCACCATCTTATCCCTCACAGGGTTGGCATGCAGGCATTTTGGGGATTGGGGAAGGAGGCAATGATCTCCAAACCAGAATGAGCAGGGCAAGGGGTAGGAGGTGGGAGTGAGAGAGAGCTACCATTTATTGAGCAACTGTTATATGCCAGTCACATTGCTTATATGACCTCATTTATGATCACAACATGCAGGGAAGTGGAGGGACTTCGAAACAGAAAACCCAGTATATCCAGGCCTAGGTAGGCTTGGCAGTGATCTTCAGGGCAAAGCTGTCTCTGCTGCGAGGTTCACAGCCCTTCCTGCTAAAGGGCAGAGGGTCCCAGGTTTCCCTGTAATAGAAGGGAAGGGCTGTGAGATGGAAAGGGAGAGGGTTTGAGCTATAATCATCTAATGTGGGCACTGTGAGAGGTGGCTCCATCGTGGAGTATGCATTATCCCCCTTCCATTTTCTAATATAGAGATTGCACACTTTGTGAAAGTAAAGACCACGTCTGTCTTGTTCAACACTTGATCCACAGATTCAGGACATCTTGAATGAATGAATGAATGAATGAATGAATGAAAAACCTTCAACGGGCTTAGTGTTTATGAGAAACATGTGTAATAGAGGGTGGATGTGGGAAAACAAGTAGAAAGGAAAGTGACGAAGCCTGCTTGATGGGTGCACAGGAAGGCTTTTTGGAAGAGGATCTGTTTGAATTGAGTCCTGGAAGAAGAACAGGAATTTTTCATGTGAATAGAGGAGGCGAAAAGGACCTCTGGGCAGAGGAAACTGCCTAGGGAAAGACTCAGAAATGTGAGAAGCATGATGCATTTGGGGAACCGCTAGTTGCATCTGAATGCCTGGCGTGTAGGGCAGGGGATCAGAAGGTGCTGCCAGAAGTGAGATTGGAGCAGAAACTAGGAGCCAGATCATGGGGCAGAGGGGGACGGGTTGCTTGTATGCCAAACTGAGGATTGGAACTATCACCTGAGGACTGCGGGGGTCACGGTAGGTTTCCATAGGTTTGAAAAAGAGAGAGATGGGATTAGATTTAATTTTTAGGAGGATCACGCAGGCATCTATGAGATGGATGGATAGGCAGTGAGGGATAGAGAAAGCAGGCTGGTGGCTGGGGAACCGCTAGGCAAGACAGGGCTGTGCCTGTGGCATTGGGCCAACAGACGCAGGTATCTAAGAGGAATACTTGGCAGGACTCCTTGATAGCACCTGAAGGTGTTGGAGATGTCAGGATATCTATCTCTGGGCTTCTGGTCTGGATGGGTTGTGTTTAGAAAGACCATGTATTCAAAAAGGCTAACAAAGTGCTGGATACTGTTAGCACCATCCCACCTGGAGCAGAGCTGTGTTAGCCTGGATGGGGCCCAGTGCATTGTGGGTATCTGGGGATGTGTGTGGATTGACAAAGTGAAGCTGGAGAAGATGTAGCAGCTGAGGTCCTGATAAGGTGGTCAGGCCTTTCTAGTCTGGAAGGAAGGAGAGATGTGGCAGGAGAAAACCAAGAACGTACATACCCTCATATTCCCAGGGACTCTGTACGAAGCTTCAAAGGGGAAAACCTAATTGAGCGAAAATAAATTGCCCTTCACAGCCTGGTTGTGAATTCCTAGAGGAAGTGTGGACTCAAAACACACTTGTAGAGGTCTGGAAAATTTCTGGCTGACAGGCCAGGAAGGGGCAGGAGGGAAGGATCCTGGAGCTCCAGTGGCCCAGCCTGAACTTCAGGGCATGGGGGACAGCCTGAACTTTGCCTCGTTCCAGACAAGTTCTGGTGGCCTTGGGTGGCCGGCTCTCTGGCTGCAGAGGAACTGTGCCCTATGAGGAGGCAGTGAGGCTGCCCATCTCTGGACCTCATGTGTAAAAGGGAGGGTTGATCTACATGGTGGCTATGATGCCTTGCAGTGGGCATATTTTTTTTATTGATTGAATTAGAGTGGCTCAGGGTTTGGAGATGCACATGACAAGGAGAGGAGTCAGGGAAATGGGAGACTGGGAGACAGAATAGCCACCAGGATCAGGGAAAGGGACCTCAAGAGACCTGGAACATGTACACAATCATTCATCGGAGATTTATTGAGTATTTACTAGGTGCCAGGGACCATTCTGGGCCCTAGGAAGATCAATGAACAAAACGGAGTCAGTGCCCACCCTCATGGGAGACACACCTGGGCATGTGGACCTCCTAGCTTGTGAGTGCAATGCATGTCTTCTTGAGCCCAGGAGGGTGGGTGACTTCAGCGGGTCCCTGTGTGTGCCCCTTGCAGGTATTCTCCGTGGCACCCCCGTTTGAGGTAAATGGGCTCCCACGAGCTGTGCCTCTGAGCCTGCCCTACCAGGACTTCAAGAAAGACCTCTCCGATTACCGGGAACGGTCTCGGCTGCTCAACAGGGTCCGGAGGGTGGGCTTCTCCCACATGCTGCTCACCACCCCCCAGGTCTCACTGGCACCTGTCCAGCCTCAAGCTACCGAGGAGGATGAGGAGGAGGAGGAGGAGGAGGGAGGAAGGAAGGAGGAGGAAGAGGAGAAGAGGAGAGAGTGGAGGAGGAGGAGGAAGAGGAGGAAGAGGAGGAAGAAGAAGAATGCGAGGAGGATGAGGAGGAGGCAGTGGCTCTGGGGGAGGTGCTGGGTCCCCAAAGTGGCTCCAGCAGTGAGGGGAGTGAGAGGAGCACTGACCGGAGCCAAGAGGGTGCCCCATCCACACTGCTGGCTGATGATCAGAAGGAGTCCAGGGGCCGGGCCTCCATGGCTGACGGGGACCTGGAGCCGGAGGAGGGCTCCAAAACGTTGGTGCTCGTCTCCCCTGGTGACATGAAGAAGTCGCCCGTCACTGCCGACCTGGCCCCTGACCCTGACCTGGGCACTCTGGCTGCTCTCACTCCTCAGCAAGAGCGGCCCCAGCCCATGGGCAGCCAGCTGGACGTGTCCGAGCCAGGCACCCTGTCCTCCATCCTCAAGTCTGAGTCCAAGCCCCCTGGGCCTGGGACAGGGCCAGGAGCAGGGGCAGTGACCACAGGGGCAGGGGGAGTGGCAGTCACCTCCTCACCCTTCACCAAAGTCGAGAGGACCTTTGTGCACATTGCTGAGAAAACACACCTCAACGTCATGTCTTCTGGTGGACAATCCTCGAGGCTTGAGGAGCTTGGCACTGGGGGCGAGCTGGGCCTGGACATGCCCTCTGATGGGAGGGCTGCAGAGGAGGGGACCTCTGTGCCCCTGGAGAACGGCATTGCCCAGTCAGGGCTGGAGAGCTGTGTCCTGTCCAGCCCCCTTGGGGGCACCCCCTTGGAGGTGGCCAAAGACTCACTGCCCAATGGCCTAGCCCTTGCCGATGGGACAGCCTCAGTGTCCCCGCTGGAATCGGGCCCCGAAAAACTGGCCACCATCTCCCCTAGCCACCGTGCCATGCCAGGCCCTCGCCCCAGGAGCCGTATCCCTGTCCTGCTGTCGGAGGAGGACACAGGCTCTGAGCCCTCAGGTTCACTGTCGGCCAAAGAGCGGTGGGGCAAGAGAGCGAGACCACAGCAGGATCTGGCACGGCTGGTGATGGAGAAGAGGCAGGGCCGCCTGCTATTGCGGTTGGCCTCTGGGGCATCGTCCTCCTCCAGTGAGGAGCAGCGTCGAGCCTCTGAGACGCTCTCAGGCACGGGCTCTGAGGAGGACACACCCGCCTCTGAGCCTTCGGTGCCCAGGAAGACTGGAAGGGCAGCTGGCACCCGGAGCCGGATTCCCCGCCCCATCAGCATCCGCATGCCCATGCCTGCCCCTGCCCAGCAGCTCCCTGGCAGACCCCATGGTGTGACCCCAGCATCTGACACAGCCAACACCAGCAGGTAAGAAACCACTGCCAGACCCAGGGTGGGCAGAGGGTGACCACAGAAGGCCTCTACCAGCAGGGACTTCCCCAGAGCCAAGATCAGGGGCTATTGAAGAGTCGGGAAGGACCCTCAACTACACCTTCTGACCACTACCTCTGACTCAGGTCCCAGCCCTGTTCCTGGGCTCAAGGGAGTGGCTACAGTGAACATATCTGGAGGGGTGCCAGGGAGGCCAGGTTTGGGAAAGGTTGATGGCCAGTGGAGCCCACACACACAGCCTCTAGTGTGCCATTAGGCATTTGAAGTCAAAGGATAAAGCCCAGAATAGTTGGAAGAAAACATTATAATAAACATGGGTATGTTATATAGAGTAGAAAGTAAAATCCGCGAGAATTTGAAAGATGAAATAGAGACATCAAAGAAAGCTTGCAGCAAGCTTTTCCCATATAAGCCTGGGAGTGTGTGGCCCCTAGAGGTTCTGCCCTGGAGGATGGAGCAGCAGGCCTCAGTTTATCCATCTGTGCCCTGGTCTCCTCAGTCGCAAACAGATCTGAGGAGGCAGGACTCTAGGGCTCGGTGCCCAGGGAGATTCTGAAAATGTCTCTTTTATGTTTCTTTGCCCTCTCTTCTCTTGCCTTCCGTCCCCTGCTCCTCCCACAGGCTCCAGCTGCAGAAGCCCTCAGGGTCGGTCATTGCTGCTGACCTCCGCCCCAAACAGACCCCTGGCCGTGGCCCGGGCCCAGGGCGAGCCCAAGCCAGCACGAGATCTCCAGCTCTGCACAGTCCGGGCCTCCCTGCTTCTGCCGCGCGCAATCCCAGCGCGTCCCCCCGGAGCCAGTCCCTGTCCCGCAAAGAGAGCCCTTCTCCTTCGCACCAGGCCCGGTCCGGGGGCCCCTCACCCCGGGGCGCCCCGCAGGTCCGGGCCCAGCCTGACAGCACCCCCACCCCGGGGGGGCCCAAGAAAGGACCCAGAGGGAAACTCCAGACTCAGCGCGCAGCAACCAAAGGCCGGGCGGGTGTCGCGGAGGGCCGGGCCGGGGCCAGATAATGATGCGCGCGGCTCTCCGCGGCCCCCCACCGTCACCCTGGCCCCCCACCCGCAGCCGGCCACACTGGAACAGCTCCCAGCACAGCCTTACGCGCTTGACGCGCGCCACCCGCGGCCCCAGCTTCCGTCCTGCATTTGTGACGGCGTGCGCCAGCACCCGCCGCGCCTGCCCACCAGCCGGGCCGACCCGACCGGTGGTGGATGCTGCGCTGCGGGGGGGAACGACCGCCTCCCCTACCCCCCTCCCCCGCCCAGTCACATCCTACCCCCTGCCACCTCTCATATGGAGCAGGGTCAACCTCCACCCCGGCAGGCTCAGTCACTCTTCACCGAGGACGCAAGTGATGGGAGCGTCCCGCTCATCCACCAGGCCTCTGCTGCTCTTCATGTCCCCTCCTCCCCGCTAGGGCGGAGCCTTTTCCTCCGTCTTACCCTCTTCCAGCCAAAGCCCCCCATCTTTTCGGAAAGGCAACCTCAAATTCTGGAAGTGGAGGCTCCAGCCTCTCCTTGGGGGCCAACTCCACAGTCTCCTCTTCTCACTGGCCAGACTGGGAGTGGGGAGGCAGGATCTAGGGGGCTACTGGTCTACTCAGGTGTGAGGGGTAGGTCTGACCTGCCCCAAAGTCAGCTCCAGACTGGACAGAGACCTCCTGTGAGGCAGTGGGCAGATGAGGGGATTGGGGGTGGGGGAATTGCACCTCTAAGGTGCAGGGACATCCCTCCCCCTAAATTTGGGGGGGAGTCTCAGTGGAAACCATGTAGTGTGTGTGGGCTGCCTTTGTGGGCAAGTGTTACCCAGTGGAAAGTTGGAGGGGGGTGCTTTAAAAAAAGTTTTCACCTGTCCCTTGGCCCCCTGATCAGAGCTCAGGACCCCTCACCATCAGGAATTCCTTACTGCCATCTAACCTCGATCCTGCCTATTGCGGTTTCAGCCAACTCCCTTCTCTCCTGGGTTCAGGGGAGGTAGAGAATAGCTGGTTATCATGTTCTCTCCCTGGTCTTTTGGAGATTCAGGGACGTAGTTCTGGCCAGGTCACCCTTCCTGTCCTCCTGGCTGTGGGGAGTGGGCTGGATCAGATCATCATCTCCCCCATTGGGCAGAGAGAACAGAGACAGGCAGACAGACAGACAGCTGGCCCCTGGACTCCAGGCAGAAAGGCCCTTCTAACTTCCAGATTGTATGCTTATATGATGGGTCTAGCCCAAGGCTTCCACTCCCCCAGCTCACCCTTTAGTTTGTCCCCTCTTGCCCTAACCCCAATCCATTCAGCTAAGCCATCCCTGCAGAGGTCGAGGACCATGCTGCTCCATGAATGGATATGGGCCTCATTCTGGGTCAGGCTCCTTCATAGCTCATCCCAGCTCCATGAACCTCAACCGCCTACGTCTAGGCCAAGCAGTACACTGGTGGCAGAAGGGACGGCCAACCCTGCCTATTTGCAACGGGTCCCCTGCAGGCCTCCTCCATCCTCAGCACCCACAGCCTCTGTCCCCTGGCCTGGTCCTTCTGTTCTTCCCTGGGTTACAGAGAGCAAGCAAGGCAACCAGGGGAAGAGGAAGAAAGGCCCCAACATGTACCAGTGGTGTGGCAGCATCCAGCCACCATCGCTTAGAAGGATGCCCATGAGGGGATTGGCCCCAGGAGCACCCTGATGGTGCCAGTTGAAGCCCCTCATGGAGAGTCAGCAGGCTTGGGCAGCTGCTTCCATGCTAAGGTAGTGGCTTCTCTGCAGACCAACCTAGGGGAGGACTCCAGGGCGGACAGCCTTCAAAGTCCACCCCATGCTGACACAGAAGCTCCCAGAACACTCAGGAAACCTCTCCAGACAGAGCTCTCTTTGTCAACCCGAGACCCTTCCAAGGCCTCTACTGCCCTCTGGGTCCAGCAGAGGGGGTGGAGAAGGGGCCACTCCTTCCCACCTAGAGCTTCTCCGAATGACAATCAGCTCCTTCCAGGTGGGGACCAGGGCACGACCACTGCTGCCCAGGTCCTGGGCCTTCTCCTTGCCACCAACCGAACTGTGAATGTAGGGCCCCCAGCCTCACCCCTGCCCCAGGACCAACAACACCCTGGTTTGGTGTTGGGAGGAAAAGGGGGTGGCCTGAGAGAGCCCAGGCCCATCCTACTGCAGCTTCACCCAGCACCAGAGCTGGGCGGAAACGCAAAACCCTGTCCGCCCTTGGGAAACCAGACCTCCCTAGGGTTCCCAGCTGACCTCAGGCCTCTGCATCATTGAATGTCACCGAGGTTGGGGAAGGAGGGACAGGGGCAAGTATGGGAGGGGGCTAGGGGACTGACTCTGCTCCTCTCTCCAGAAGGATCCAGGGCTAAGGAAACCACACCTTCCAGTGCTCCTACCCCTCGATGCAGCCTCTTCCCCCTTGAGCACTCATCCTCTCCATCAAGCCCTTTGGGTCCTGAGCCCCTTCTCTGTAAAAGAGTGTCACACCACTACCACCATTACACCCCTCCAGCACTTTCCCATATCCACAGCCTAGGTCACTGGCTCAGATGCGGGGCTGCTCACCCCAGAACACGCCTTCACTCCCCAGCTGCACTGTGCACCAAGAGGATGCAGGAGAGGGGCTGTGCCCCAGACACATGGACACCCCTCTACCCAGCTCCTCAGAGGGGCCTGGCTTGCTCAGTCTTCTCAGCTCTGGGGACCAGCCCTGGTGGGCAGGGGCAGGAGGCAGGGAATCGCCCTCCCCCTCCCCCGGGAAGCCACTGAAGAATGTTTACATGCCAAACAGAATGTAATACCCTCCCCCACCCTGTCCCAGTCACTGCATGGCCTCTGCCCACTCCTGCACCCGCTGGCTGTCTACCCCCACCCCAACACCCTGGAAGCCGCTGTCATGATTAGATCGGGTCTCAGAAGGGAAGTAGCCATCACACCATTAAAAAGCCTGTGGATCTTTCTTTCTGTTGGCCTGGACTCTTCTTCCTTTGAGGGAGAGGGCAGAGCCCAGGCCCTGGGGCTCAGGGTAGGCTGGAGAGAAGAGCTCAGGTTGGAGGGCAAGTGGAGAGGGACTATCACGGAGGCAGATTGTTTTTACAAAGGAGAAGGATGCAGGTAATTTGCTCCGGCCACACCAGTCGAAGAGGGCTGCTCTGCTGTCTCTGATGGCAAAGCTTGTACTCTCTCAGCTACCTTGGCTGCCTTTCTCAAGGGCCAGAGGCTCTAAGTCGAGCTTCGTGAAGAGAGGGTGGGAAGAAGAATTTTCATTGCCCAGAAGTAACAGACAAAAGTTAAAGTGTCTGGAAAACCACAAAGTACATGGCTCACAGGCAAGGAAGAACAATGGTCATCTTTCTAGCAAAATCTATAAAATCACAAACGAACATAGTCTGTGACACAGCAGCTCTACTTCTAGAAATGTGTCCTATGTATATACTTGTAAACTTGCAAAATCGTGTGTCTAAAATTATTCATTGCAGCATTCTTTGTATAGTTCCACAAAGCCTCATCTGCAATTCTGAAGCCCCAAAATTTCTGAAAACTGGGAGTTTTTCCATTAGATTGGCACAAATTCATTTGGTATCAAAACCTGACAAGACCATTTATAGTCTTTATTAATTCCACTTATCATTCATGTTTACAGTGGAAAAATTAATGTTTGATTATGGGGTGCTGCCTTAGGTCCTATTATGGTGTCTCATAATGTACGTAGTATGCACTGAATTGCCTTTCTAAATATATATGTGTGTGTGTGTAATCTGAATTCTAAGAGAAATCTTATCCCAATGGTTTGAATAAGACGATGGATCTGTAAAAGCAAAAGTTCATACCTAATCTAAATGTCTGTTAGTTGGGGCTGATTAATAGAGCATGGCCACCTATATAGGATCCCACATATAATGGGGATCCTATCGTGAGATACTGTGAAGCTCTACAGTGAAGGAGGTGGATCTTTGTAGACACTTATGGACCAGTCTCCAAGACTAAGACTAAGTCAAAGAACGATGTGTATAATGTACACCTATTTAGATGTGTTAGAGGTCTCTCATTGCTTGGGTGAGGAGAGCTGGGGAAAGGGAGGCTCTAGTGTAGTATACTGGCTGTACCTTTTGCATTTTGGACCCTAGGTTCACTAGGTGTGAATCTTTCATCCAGGCAATACATAAAAATTTCTGTCCCAGGGCGGGCTCCTGGCCCTGCCCGGGCTCAGAGGTGAAAGAGTCCAGGCTCTAAAGTCCTGCTCTCCCTCCGAGAAAATCATTCAGATGCAGCTCTGACATCCCAGAACCTGTGTAACCTATCTCCTGGTGCCCTCTGTGGCCTCCTGGGACCCCTTTTTCTCTGACATGGATGCCAAGGGGCGCTAGGGCTTAATTCACCAGATTTCAGTGGGGCCTCCACATGCTTTCATCTTCTTCCTTGTTTAAAAATGTCAAAAGCAGGTCATATTTCCAGTAAAAAAGCAAATACTAAAAGCATTCAAAATAAAACAGGAAAGCCCCCCCATCCATGGATCTGACGATCTAGAGGTAATCTCTATGTATGGCTTGGTGAGTACCATTTCAGACCTTCTTCCTTATGTTCACAATAATAGAGCTAGTGCTCTCTCTCTCTCTCTCTCTCTCACATAATACATATACATATATATATATATATAAACTCGCAAAATCGTGTGTCTATATATGTATATGTATATATATATATTTAAGTTTATTGGGGTAACATTGATTAATATAATTATATAATTTATATATCTTATAGAGGAGCATATTATATCATTCTGAAAGATGATATTTATGCTCAACAATATATCTTAAAATACAAATCTTTCTCATTTTTAGTATATTCATAGAGTTGTACAACCATAACCACAATCAATTGCAGAACATTTCCATCACCCCCAAAAGAAACTCCATACCCATTAGTAGTCACTCCAATTTCCTCCCCAACTCCTCTATATAGATTTTCCTATTTTGGAAATTTCATATAATTGGAATCATACAATATGTGGCTCTTTGTGATTGTCTTCTTTCATTTAGCATATTTTCAAGGTTGTGTAGCATTTATCAGTACTTCATCCTTTTTTATGGCTGAATAATATTCTGCTGTATAGATAGACCACATTTTGTTTATCCATTCATCATGGACTTTGATTTTTTCTATCTTTTGGCTATTATGAATAATGCAGCTATGAACATTCATTTACAAGTGTTCGTGCGGATATACATTTTCATTTATCTTGGGTATATGCCTTTGAAATATCCAAAGTAGAATTGTTGGATCATATGGGAACTCTATATTTAATATTTGGAGGAATTTCTAAACTTTTCCACAGTGATTACATATGTTACATTCTCACCAGTAATATATGAGGTTCCTTACGTTCTTTTTAATTGGCTACATAGTAGTCCATGGCATGAATGTTCCATAATCTATTTAACCATCCATTATTTAGCATTCCTTCAATCATTACACATTAATGTTTCATTAGATTTTCCCCAACTTTTCACTATTTCAAATAGTGCCAAAGTTAACATCCTGGCTCCAATCTTTGCTTACTGCTGCAAATCTAATTCTAGGGGAAATCCCCAGAATAATCAAATAGGTGAAAAATGCTATCTTGTTCTATTTTTAATTTATTTTATTATTACTATTGAGAATGAATGAATGAACGCCATTGGTAATTCATCCATTATTTAGCATTCCTTCAATCATTCATTCATTCATTCAACTAATTCTTTAGACTATTGCTGAGTCTCATACTTACCAGTGGCTGTCAGACATGGGGCACTCTCTGAGAATTGAGACAACACACAGTGAGCTCTAAAGGGGGTGGTTGTAAATTAACTTTCAATTTACATGTGCTATTTGTGCTGATACATGAGGCTTAGGCAGGCACTCCCAGACCAGAGAGGGAGCTTCAAGGAAGGCCTTCAGATGGATATGACTCTCAGACTGAATTTTGAAGGACAAACAAGTGTTGGCCAGATACAAAGGAGAAGGCATTCCTTCAGAGGGAGCAGCATGGGCAAGGTATGGCAGTGTGAGAACTGCATGTGGTTCAGTGAGGAGGTCACAGATGTGAATTGAGGAGTGGAGAGAGGGGTGAAGCGGGGCAGGACCAGGTCTAAGGCAGGGTAGGCTATGCCAAGGAGGATGGGAGGGTTGCAGAGAACCCCTGCCCTCCTCCTCCCCCAGGAGATTGAGACCTGTCAGGCACACTCATTCCCTGAGGCTCCACAGGTGAGGACCTGCTCAGCCCCTGGCTGACCTCTTCCGCACTCCCCAAGAAAGATATTTCTCTTTTCTGTTCTATGGCCAAGAGAGCTCTGAGGACAGGGGCACAGAGAAATAAATGATTGAGCAAGGTTAGTCAAGGGCTAGATAGGGGCCACAAGACCAGGGACGTTGGAGCAACCTTTGTTAGTAGAGAGAAGAGGCCTCTTGGGGACACCCTGGAGAAAAGAGACCAGGGTGGGAGTGTGAAGGGTGTCCTGTCTCTGGTCATCAGAAGCTGGGGCCTGCTGAGATTTTCCCATCAACTACTCAGGAGTCAAGGCCAGGACAAGAGCTGAGACTAACCCAATACTAAAGGATGGTCAGAATGACCTTCTAAGTCTTCAGCAGATGCAAGAGAGACTGGTCATTGCCCACGGTGTGGTGATGGAGGAGGAGAGTCTGCATGGTTGTGGGAATTTGGCTATAGGTCAGAGGAAAATATGATACAAACTCATTTTCATCAGCTCCAGGTGGCATCTTCTGCATTCCTCCTCATCCCATGTACCATTAAACCCAAAGCGGTGTAATATCACCCATTACCACCATCATCAGTGTTATCACAATCATCGCCTCTATTGCCCTTACCCACCTCTAACTCTGTCACCTACCATTACCAGCACCAGCATCATTCGAATCACAAATACCCTTCTCCCAAACCAGGCTCCGTCACTACATTCACCATCACCACTCTGATAATAGAATAATCGACAAAATTCTTGCTCTCATGGAGTTTACACATCTTCAGCATAACCACCACTACCACCACCACCATCATTATTACTATCACCATCACCATCACCACCACCGCCCTCATAACCACATCACTATTACCGCTATCCCTAGCCTCATACTCCCCATCCTTACTCCAATCACCTCCTTCACCATTTCTACTATCAGTATTCCCACCTCCATCATTATTATGCCATTCTATCATCAGACTCACCACTACAACTGATTCCATTGTTACCACCATTGCCAATGTAGGAAATGATTACATGAGTTATAGCAATGGTTAATGGTCAGTAAACCCTATCTAAGATGAGGTCATCTGAGGTCACTCAATGCAAAGAGGGATAAAGTAAGAAGCCCTAAAGTGTAAGAAGTCTCTACTGCAAGCAGTCCCAAACGGGAAATTATTTATCTTAGGAACTCTTAGGAACTTATTCTTCCCCAAATCGTCCAACAGTTCTAGTCATAATTTCAACTAAGGAGTTGTTATTTTTTCCAGTGCATAAGGCTCCTTCCCATCTCGTCCCATACAAACGAAAGTCTCCTCCCCTGACCTCTGAGCTCAGGTTTAGATTTCCAGATTGGAGGAGGATAGTTAAAATTAATCAAAACGAGTTCTTAACTGGTGATTCAGAGCTGATCTGCCCTCCGGTTAGACTCTTTCTTGCCTGTCCAGCTCCATCGTCTGCCTCTACACATCATGGTTATTGTCAATACCACTCCTTAATGACATCAGAGAGGAGAGCTGCCATATGGATTGAAGGCAGGGAATAAGAAGCCAGGGGTACAATTAATGCTAAATTACTCTCTGTAGAAAGTGGCTGCATATTTAGATCTGGGTTTCCTAGAGGCCAGTGCGAAGAGGGAGAGGTGACCACTATATGACTATCAGCTATTTCTCATGTTAAGGCAGGAAATTCCTGTTGTGAAAACAAAGGCACCACAGCCAACACCCAGAGTTGGCCTCATTGGCTATTCTCTCTGGCTGAGTAGTCCCCGATGGAGCCACTGGAAGGATCATGGAGATGAGATGGCTGCAAAACTTACCTCTCAGGAGCCACAAAGAATTATGACATTTTATATTTTTAGATAACTAATATGAATATATAGCATCAAATGAAGGAGGAACCAATGGCATGGAGATTACATGTGGGTGAGAGCAAGAGGGACAGGAGTTGTTTCCCCCTTGAGCTGGTCTCCAGGTTGGCTTGGGTATCCACCAATTGAATTAGAGGGAGGCCAGTGAGCCCAAGGGACTGCACTAAAGTGTGAGGCATCAACAGGCTGGTGTGTTTGGAGAGCTGGAGGGGAGGGGCCAGGGGCAGGGGTGAGAGAAGCCCGTCTTGCGGGGGTCATATGGGCCAACCTAGGGAGCTGGACTTTTACCCTTTAGCAGTGGGAGCTGGTGAAGGGTTTTAAACAGTGACCTCATCCTGTCAGATTTATGTTTTAAAATGTTCACTGTGGAGAGTGGGTTGAAAGGGGTGAGACTGGAGGTAGGAAGGTTTGTGTAATTTGTTTTAACCCTTCTGCTAGACAGTACACTAACTGAGGGCAGGGATTTTGTCTGAGGCATCTTTGTACCCTACAGAATGCTTAGGTTGCCCTAGAGGCTCAACAAATATCTCTTACTATTATCACCACCTGTCATCACCTCCAAATCACTGCCCTCACTCCCACGTCTATTAGCACCATCACAAACACACACCATGTCACCGATTTAGCTCCTTTTCTAGAGCTTTATTAGGGAGCCCAGCCTAGTGCAGACTGGAACATCTCCAGCTTAGCAGCTTGGGTCAAAGGGCTGAGCTAGAGTCAGGAGTCCTGGTCTCCCCTTCAGTTCTGCTTTTGAGTCACTGTGTGACCCCAGCAAGCCACATACCTCCATTTCTTTATCTGTTCAAAGTGGAGGCTAGATTAAATTTGTGGTTTTCAAGCTTTTTTAAAAGCTTGGGCCCCTTAGAAACCTATTTACTTAGAAATTTAGAGCCTTCGGAACGCAATTTGACAAACGCCCAGCTTTGCCCACCCAGTGTTTGGAGAACCAGATCAGAATAAACCTGACATTACTGGCTTCAACTGTGCTTTTGCTGCAGAGGCCATGAGTGAGAACTGAGTTGGGTAGGTCAGACAAATCCTGAATCTTAGGCATTGCGGATACCTATGCCGTATGTCAGGACCTTAGTAAACTCTCTCCTTCCCTACCCAACCTTCCTAGATCAGGGGTGATCTAGGAAGCTCCTGAGAGTAGGGGTGGGAGCAAGCAGGAGAGACTGTGCATATGTGAAGAGCCCCTGAATGAAGAAGTGGGAGGGTGATGGGTCTGGGATTCCCAGATTGGCCAGGCTGCCCATCGTGGTTCCCGGTGTGTCTCAGGCCAGGGCATAAGCTCCAGGTAGGGACCTAAGGGTACAAAGAGGCCTTATGGCTCAGCAGAAAGAACCCTTCACCTGATCTTGAATCCTGGGCTGCCGGCCAGGCTGTGGTTGCAAACAGGCAAGGCTTACCTGGCTTCACAGGACAGAGGGCATCTGGGGTGAACTGGTATCATGCCCCTAGGGACTCCTTTTCTTAGAGGCTCTTGGAGTTCTGCTGATCAAGGGGCAATGCGCTTATCTCCTACACACCCACCTACCCCATCACGGTAGCCCGAGGCTACCTCACTTGACCCTGAGCACCAACATGTAAGTCCCAGAGTCACGAGATCAGTGACCTCTAAATGAGTGGTAGCCCCTCACCTACAGGCACTGGGCTACCCAGACAGGAGACCTGAGTGGCTAGGGAGGGCCTTGTCCTGGGCCAGCCCCTGAGGGCTGGATTCTGTCTGCAGGCTTTCCGCCCATCAGTCTAGTCTATCTGCTCACGCCTCCAAAGTCCAAGGTTCCAAGTAGTGAGTGGACTGCGCTGTTCTGGGTACTACAGAGGGAGCCTGAGCTGGGGACGGTTAGTGGGTGGGAAGCATGGGATTCGAGGAGCTGCTAGACCAGGTGGGTGGCTTTGGACCCTTCCAACTGCGGAATATGGTCCTGTTGGCCCTGCCCCGCATGATGCTGCCCATGCACTTCCTCCTGCCCATCTTCCTGGCTGCTGTGCCTGCTCACCGCTGTGCCTTGCCTGGCACCCCTGCCAACTTCAGCCGCCAGGACACATGGCTGGAGGTCTACCTTCCCAAGGAGCTTGATGGCATGCTCAGTTCCTGCCTCCGCTTTACTCACCCCCAGGCCCTCCCCAATACTACGTTGAGGGGAGAGGGGCAGAGTCCTGGGGAGCTGCAGGGTGAGCCCACCACAGTGCCCTGCCCTCAGGGCTGGGTGTACGACCGCTCAGAGTTCTCCTCCACCATTGCAACCGAGGTACCCGAGCCAGGAGGCTGGGGGACACGTGAGTGGGATGGGCTTGCTATTGCCTTGGGTGATTACTATGTGGGCAGTAGACACATTACTTTAGCTCTTAGAATCTCAGTTTACCTATTTGTAGATGGGGTCTGTGAATTTAAAGCACTGACTTGTAGTAAGGAGCCCACACACAGGAGCTGTTATTATTAATAATTGGAAGGTAATTAAGGCAGAGAAAGACTAAGACAGCTCTAGGAGTTGGTTGAGGGTTGAGAAAGTGTTTCTATGGTAAGAGGTGGAGTTATAATAGAGGCCTCTTCTTCCTTTATCTTTTGGGCCCCAGGTCTGGGATTTCCATAATTCATCTGGAGGTGAGTGCAGGTTGGGGGAAAGTCTCTCAGCACAGGAACAGGACTCCTGTTGTTATGGTCAAGGCCCTCCATGGGAAGAAGCTGAGGCCGCAGGATTGGCTAGGAGCAGTCTCCTACCCCCTAAGCTGGGGCGAACAGTTGGGGGTTTGTTATCTGACATGGAGGTACCAGGATGGCAAAGTTGACCTCAGAAGGCCCCAGGGTCTGGAGAGGAGGGATTCGTGCCAGCTAGAGAGGGGCCTGTGCCCATGGGAGTCCTTTCCTTGCCTGTCCCTGCAGTGGGACCTGGTGTGTGAGCAGAAAGGCCTGAACAAAGCCACTTCCACCTTCTTCTTCGCTGGTGTGATGGTGGGGGCCATGGCCTTCGGATACCTGTCTGACAGGTGGGATGATATGGGAAGGCCAGTAAGGAAGTGGGGGTGGGGAATCCTCTCCCAGTAGCTGGGGTCTAGGCTTGAGACTACCTCTGTCTTGGGACCTCCCTTTTTCAGGGAGCTGACCCTGCATGACTCCTGTGCAGGTTTGGGCGACGCCGTCTGTTGCTGGTGGCCTATGTGAGTGCCCTGGTGATGGGACTGGCATCTGCAACCTCGGTCAGCTACATCATGTTTGTCATCACGCGCACCCTCACCGGCACAGCTCTGGCTGGCTTCACCATCATTGTGATGCCACTGGGTAAGGCAGGCAAAGGACAGGCATGGCCTAGAGGGCTGGAGGGAGGCAGTTGTCAAGGGTGAGACTGAGCCCATCTGTCTCTTGCTAACTATCTTCCTGTCTCCGGCCCCTGCTGTGGCCCCAGAGCTAGAATGGTTGGACGTGGGACACCGCACCGTGGCAGGTGTCCTGAGCAGCACCTTCTGGACTGGGGGCTTGATGCTGCTGGCACTGGTCGGATACCTGATACGGGACTGGCGATGGCTTCTGCTAACTGTCACCCTGCCTTGTGTCCCAGGCATCCTCAGCCTCTGGTGAGGCCTGTGGGCAGCTGGGGAGTGGGAGATACAGGAAACCAGAAACAGAATGAATCAGAAGCTGAGATTTGAAGACAGAGAAACTGAGACAAAGAGAAAGAAAAACAGAGGGAGGGAGGGAGAGAGAGAGAGAGAGAACCAATAGATGAGACGTAGAAAACAAAATATAAAGAGATAGAGATGGAGAGATAGAGACAGAACCAGTGAGAGATGGTGAGTGACAGAGACCAGGACTGAGAAAGGCAGGTTTAGAGGGATAGATGGAGATGGACACATGAGTGACATGAGAGACAGAGCCAAGCACAAACTGAGGCTGGTGCCCTGGAGGGGTGGGGATAAGGACAGTGTCAGCATACATACACATAAGGACAGTGTCAGCACTGTCCTTATCCCCACCCCTCCAGGGCACCAGCCTCAGTTTGGGGTTAGGAAATCCAAGCAGGAGGGTTGAAAGTCAGGTAGGGTGGGCGTTTCATTGCTTCCCCCAAATGAAACGGCTTTGGATGACCCCTCTGGGTATGTCTGTACGTCTGTCTCTCCTTCACCCTATACCCTTCTGTCATGTGTGGGGAAAGTGGTTGGCTGGTCCTGGGGTCTTGGGGGTGAGACCAATTCAGTTGAGTAGAGAAGAGACTCCCAGGCTATGAAGGGCCTAGGCCTAGGAAAAGTGGCTTTTAAATTGGGCCTTAAAAGATGAATCAGGTGAGGGGGGCTTGGGAAGAAGATGTCCCAGGCTGAGGGGACTCTGTGAGCGAGAGTTTGGAGGCTGACAGCTTGTGGTGTACCCAGGAGGTAGACTTGGCTTAGGGTGTAGACTGAAGAGCCTCCTGCTGTCCCCCAGGTGGGTGCCTGAGTCTGCACGCTGGCTTTTGACCCAGGGCCAGGTGGAGGAGGCCCGCAGGTACCTGCTCCGCTGTGCCAGGATCAATGGGAAGCCTGTGGGTGAGGACAGCCTGAGCCTGGAGGTGAGGATGAATATGCGTGTGAGTATATGCAAGTATGTGTATATGTGCGGCCCATCTCAAGCACTCCCTTCCTGGGGTCCACTGTGCGTGCAGGAAAATTTCCCTGCCCAAGTGGAGAGTTCCCTCAGGATGTCCTACCTGGTTCTGGGGGGCTATACTCTTGACTCTGCTTTTCCTACTCAACTCCCATGTGCATCTTCCTCTCCCCCTTACTGCAGGAGGGAGGAACAGAGAGACCCAGAGAGAGCAATGTGCCTTGCTAAGGCCACACAGTCAACTCTGTGTTGCAAACTCTCCTTTTCCCCTACCAGGCCCTGAGCAAAGTGACTGCTGGGGAGCGGGTGGTCCAAAGACCTTCATACCTCAACCTGTTCCAGACACCACGGCTCCGACACATCTCGCTGTGCTGCATGGTGGTGTGGTGAGGAGAGGGCTGGCCTGGGCCTGGTCAGGGTTGGAGGGGTAGGGATGGGCGGGTGCAGGGAGGGGCTAACTCCAGGATGGTGCTCAGTCTTGAGAGGATACATGTGGGACAAGTGAACTGTAACTGTTTAGGGTGGGGTGGAGGTGGGGGGGATGAGGCTCTGTAAAGTCAGAAGATGGAGCAGAGACACAGGGGGTGGGGGTGGGGGTTTCAAATTCAGGCTCTGTCATTTCCTTATTGTGAGACCTTAGACGGAACATCTAATACTCTGAGCCTCAATGTCCCTTCTGTAAAATCGAATGCTGTTAGTTCCTACCTCACAGGGTTGCTGTGAAGATTAGGTAAAGGCGCTTTGGCCACTGGCACGTGCTGCACACTCAGGAAGGACAATGGAGACAGGGAATGTCATGGGCAGCTGGCTCTGAAGATGGGGGAGGTTGTTCCTTTAAAAGGCCAAGACACCCTGAGAGGACAAAGTGGCAGTGGGAAGGAGAGCCCTGAGTGGCATGGCCACCCCTCTCAGGTTTGCAGTCAACTTCTCCTATTATGGCCTGTCTCTGGACATGTCGGGGTTGGGGCTGAACGTGTACCAGACGCAGCTGCTGTTCGGGGCCGTGGAGCTGCCCTCCAAGCTGCTGGCTTACCTGTTGGTGCGCCAAGCTGGACGCCGCCTCACACAAGCAGGAATGCTGCTGGTCACTGCCCTCACCTTTGGCATCAGGTTGCTGGTGTCCTCCGGTGAGTCCCGCCCCCCGCCCTGCCTCTTGGCTGAGAACCACCCTGCTTTCCCCCTTGAAGCCCCGACTCAAGGCCAGTTAAGTCTGGCCCTCTCTGTGGGCTCCACCTTCTATTCTGGGAACCTCACCACTTGAACCTCTTTTTCCCCAGAGATGGTGTCCTGGAGCACTGCCCTGGCAGTAATAGGAAAAGGTTTTTCTGAAGCTGCCTTCACCACTGCCTATCTGTTTACGTCAGAATTGTACCCTACCGTGCTCAGGTGAGGGGAGCCTGGGTCCCAGGCAACCCACCTGGGGGGTTTATTAGTCACATCTCTTACCAACACCCCCACATACACGCACTGCTTCCCAGTCCCTCTCACCCATTCCTTGCAGCGCATCCGGAACATAGAGCTAATCAGGCTGTTTGCCTCAGTCTGGAAGAAGGCGGGGGCATTTTATCTTCTTTATAAAATGACCCTGAGTGAAGTCGGACAACTTCTGTGATCCTCCTTTAAAAGAAAACAGTTGGCCAGAAGCCCCATCAGCCCCTCCCATCCCATTCTCCACAGTCCAGGCAGAGTTGCTCTTGGAGGTTGCCTCTGGACAAAAGGCCTGGGGCCCTTTCAACTAGCTACTGGCAGGTGGGGAGGAAACTTGTAGGAAGCCAGGGTATGATTAGAAAGCCTTGCACCTCCTCTAACAACATGGCAGGGTCTGTATGTGCCGCTGACCCTCTTCCTTCCACACTATTTTTTCCCATTGCCTTTCTGGTGACATTTCTTTTCCTTCAGTGATCTCTGATTGGTACTCTTTCAGAATGGGGGCCCCACTCTCTGGTGTGTGCTGGCTTGGGGCCCCCAGTCTGGAGGTGGGTGGTAAGCCCCGGCTTTCTTAGCTGTCTGGGGAGGAAAGGGGGTACCATGGCCTGACAGTGCAGGGGGGAAGCCTGAGAGGCATAACCCCAAATAGGTGTGAACGCCAACCCCCTCCCCTATCCTTTTTCTGAACAGACAGACAGGGATGGGGCTGACTGCACTGGTGGGCCGGCTGGGGGGCTCTTTGGCCCCACTGGCAGCCTTGCTGGATGGAGTATGGCTGCCACTGCCCAAGCTTGCTTATGGGGGAATTTCCCTGCTGGCTGCCTGCACCGCCCTCCTGCTACCAGAGACGAGGCAAGCGCAGCTTCCAGAGACCATCCAGGACGTGGAGAGGAAGAGGTGTGTGCACATGTGGGTATGGATACTCAGGTACTTTGTACCTTAGGTAGGATTCCGAGAGGAAGACATGTCTACATGTGTGTATCTGTTGCATGTGTGTGAGTGCATGGGTACATGATCTGAGGTATGTATGTGTGACCTGTGTGTATAAAAGCACATGTGAGTCCATGTGTGTGTTTACACAAGTACCCAAGATTGTCTGGGAAGAGGTAGATGTGTGCACACTCAGGTATGCCTGCACATCAGGGATGTATACAAGCATGTGTGGCAGTCAGTTGTGGGAGTATACATTTGTTTACCAGGAGTTGGGGAAGCCCTAGGCCAGCCTTGATTGGGGCAGGCTGGGGTGGCAGGCTCGGGGGCTAAACCCCACCACTACTCATGACTCCTTCCTCCCCAGTGCCCCGTCCAGCCTTCAGGAGGAGATGCCCATGAAGCAGGTCCACGACTGAGTGACATCAGGGGCAGGCTCTCCACGGAAGTTTTGTATCGGGGGCTAAGAGAGCAGAAGGGCAAGCCCGCCCAGGTCTGGGGTCGCCACTAATGCCCTTCTCTGTACTCATCTAGCCTCCAGCAACAGGGCATCTTCCCAGAATGCAGAGGGCTGCTGGAGAATTCTGGCACCCTCTCATGGCTGGGGGGTGATTTTGTAAATAAAGGTGCGCCTCGGGTTAGGGCAGTAGTATGGAGCTGTGGGATGAGCCCTGGATGGGAAGCCACTGAGTCTGGCCCTGGCTTCTGATCCTAGCTTTGCCATTGATTTGCTATGTCACCTTGGGCATGTGGCTTTCCCTCTTTGGGTCTCAGTCTGTTCATCTCTCACATGGATAATGAAGGCTCTTAACAGACCTCACCGCAGGATCTATCTGTTGTCACGTTCAATGAGATGCTGAATAAGGTGCTTCTTCTAGAGATGATGCTAAAGAAGAGACTGTCCTATGATGACTTCTGGTACCAACAGTGCTGGTAGGCATGTTGTCCAGTGTGTGGTGCTCGGGACTGTCCAATGCCAGGGCCATAGGACCAGGAGAACAGAGCTCTTTGTTCCTCTGCCTGGCCTTGCTACCTCCCTGGCACTTTACAGGGTAATGCGTTTCCTGCCTCCACACTCCCCACCCTCCAACCCACTGTCTAGGTCTCATGCCCAAAGATGAGTTGAAGGCATAGGAGCCAGCTTTTTATTGGAGAAGCCAGAATAAACACAGTTTTATGAGTACTTTGAAGTTACAGAATTTGCTGGAGAAAGGGATTGGGAAGGCCAAGGGATTGGAAAGGGATTGGGAAGGCTACCCTTCAAAATGGGGTGGCCCAAATCTCCTGATCAAATAGGAATGGGAAAGGGAGGGGTTGGTAGAGAAAGCCTATACTTTCTGGTCTACCCTGGAGCCAAGACCCAGGCTGCCAGAATCTCATCTTGCCCCACATCCATTCTATAGCTCCCATTGGACCATGGAGGGGATGGTGGGGGGCTTGAATTAGGGTGACCTCTCCTGCGAGCATCTCATTTAGATTTTATCTCCACGGGATCATAGATGTAGCAGCCCACATCACCAATGTTCACACCTGAGGGAGAAAGCCCAATCACCAAGGGCCTTGGGAATGGGGGATATTGGGCTGAGGGCTGGGGGGAATTGGGAGGGGTCTGGGGTGTCTGACTACATGAGAAATTGTCCACACATCCCCACAGACCCACATGCCATACTTTAGGCCCAGTGTCTGGGGTGGGGCTGCCCACCTTTGGGGCCAAACAGGTAGCCGTAGCAGGGGATGTGGCAGTAGGGGACGCCGTCATGCTGGGACAGAGAGAAATAGAGCCCTCTCAGTTTGGCTTTTTTTTTTCCCATCTCCAGTCTCTCTCCTCTCAACATAACCACTCCTCCCTTCCCTGCTCACCTCAGCGTGACTCCCAGCAGTCAGGGTCTTCCGGCAGCGCTGGCACCTCAGACAGGGTCGGTGCCAGTTTCTGCCCAAAGACATCACCTTCTCAGCTAGTGGTGGAGAGAGGTAGTAGACCTAGGGGCAGGGCAGGCAGACCCACCTGCCTTGCACCACCTTCCTGCCCTTTGATGCCCATCCTACATGCCCCTCCCCAAGCTTTCCCTTGTCACTTACCAAAATAGACAGGTTCCTCACAGCCAGGGCACAGCGAGGTTTCCCCAGTAAACATCTTCATGTGGGGAGGGCCTTTAACGGAAAGAGGCCCTGGCTAGGGCTGAGGTGGGAGCCAGGCCTAAGGAAGGCCTTCCAGCACCAGCCTGCATATGGCACTGTCCTCTTCTAAAAGCCATGCTCATCCCAGAACCTCCCACCCAAGTAGCCATGAGTATGCCTCCCTAGGGCAGAGCTGAGTCCCCTCTGACCCCACCTCCTGCCCCACCCCTATCTGTAGGAGGGACCACCTGCTTCCTTCTCATCCTTCCAGGGGCTCAGGTGCCCACCAGCCCAACCCTATCAGCAACTCAATCCTCAGGAAACCTGAGCTGATATAGGAGCTGTCCAGGGCAGGGGTGTCAGGTGTTGGGGAGCACGGTGTCATTGCCCACTGCAGGGGATGGGAGGAAGGAACAAGGAGAGGGGACAAGTGGAAGAATGTGAGAGGCTAGCCTCATCCCAGTGATCGTTCACTAATAAGTCATTACTTCCATGGCCTTGGCCTGGGAAAGGCCCGAGTTCTTTGTCAGCTTTGCTTCTAACTGTGACTGCACAAGGTCACTTGCCCTCTCCAGACCTCAGTTTCCTCACCTGTAAAATGGGGGTGGTAATGCCATCTGCCCAATTTACCTCTGAACTCAGCAGCTGATATGAGGGAACATGAAAAAGGGATCATGGATAAGGGAAGATTTTGACATGAACAAAGTTGTAGGGATGTGAGGAAGAGAACTGTGTGGGAGACTTCCCCTGTTCCAGCCTGGGGAAGGGTCAGAAGGACGGGTAGCTGGGGCCCAGCCTCACTTACTTTTCTTGCCTTGGGGGAGACCAGTCCTGGGCCTGGGGGCGCTAAAGCTGCTGGGGCTGAGGGGAGTGATGCTGGCAGGAGTGCGAGTGGGAGAATTGTAGAGGTAGGAGCCCACACCACCAATGTTCACCCCTGCAGAGAGAAAGGAGGTCAGGCTTGAGTCTTCACCTCCCAGTCACAGGGAAAGTTCTGATGTCCCTGTCCCCTTCCAGGCCGGTACTTACCCCTGGGTCCGAAGAGAGCCCCATAGCATGGTTTGTGGCAATATGGCCTCCCATTGTGCTAGGCACAAGCAGAGGAAAGGGGATTGCTAGGGGCCAATGGGGGCCTCTCCCATACCCCACAGGCTTTCCCCACAAACAGGCTGCCAGATGTGTCTGTCCACCAGCCTGGACTGGTGGAGCTGCGAGGGGTCAGGGGTGGACTAGCATACCAGAATTGCCACTGTGGTCAGGGAGAAAGGGCAAGAGCAGGTTGGGAAGCAGTGCTGCTTGCTGCCCACTCTTCCCTCTCAAAAGGCATGAGGTCCACTGGCAAAACTCAGGCTTCCCAAATCTTGGCTAGTGACATGAGTTTGCCTTTGGTGGGCCTACAGGGCTGAAATTAGGCTGGTACGTGGGGAACAGTGACAGATGCAGGACTGTGTGCTCTGGCTAGGTCTCACCTCTGCATGCCCTCCTGGAGACAGGACACTGTGGCAGTGCTCACATTTCAGGCAGAAGCGGTGCCAGTTCTTGCCCAGGGAGCTCACTTTCTCCGCTGTGGGGAACAAGGGGGAACCGGGCTGTGGGGAACCAAGCCAAGCAGCAGGCTCCCCTCCTTCCCCTCCCCCTACCCACATCAGACTCGCTCTGCTTCCTGGACACGTTGGGCAGTGTCTCCATCCAGAATGCTAGCTCCATCCCGCTCGAGTGTTATGCCCCCCACAGGTGGAAAGGGGGTCTGGGACCACACCGTCGCCAGCTCCCTGCGTCCTCAGGGAACCCAACAGCTCACACTAGTCCTATCATCTCCCCCTCCTCAGCCCGGGCCTCACCGAAGAAAACGGGTTGCTGGCAACGCGGGCAGATCCAACTCATGGCTCCGCTCCGGGAAGTGGGTGCTGCACACAGTAGGCACCGCCGCGAGGACTCCTTTCCCGCCCCCTTCGCTGGCTCCACCCATGGCTCCGCTTTGAGCATCATTGGGCTGAATCCACTGCTTCTCAACACCCATTGGGCTGCGAGAAATTTAGCACTGCTCCACCTGGGGGACGCAGGCGACTTCACAATTACTTCCAAAAACTAAAGCCTCCCAAGGTTGAGAGAAGAGAGAGTACTGAAACCAGACTAGGAGGGGAGGGCTCAGTGAAAATATCTGGAAGGGCGGCACTAGTTTCTGGTTTGGTAGGGAGAGGGAAAAGGTCCAGAGTGAGGATGCTATGAAAGTACTATCATTTCAAATCCAAAGCGAGGGGTTAGACATTCTTCGAAATGGTTTAATTCTGCCTCGGCAGTCTCGCAAGTGGTTAAGGGTAATGGAATCTGGAGACCATCTCTGCTACTTACTCTTTGACTTCAGGCAAATTATACTTAACCTTCTTCTGCCTGTTTCTTTTTCTTTTTTTTTTTAATCTGTACGATGGGTATGATGGTAAGTCTCTACGTCAAAGGATTGTTGTGAGAATTAGATACGTTAATACATGCAGAGGGCCTAGGCAGCACCTGGCATATAAATGCTATAAAAGCAATAGCTATCATAAAGAACTCAAGACTCTTAGTTTGAAAGCATCAAAGCGGTCTGCAAACAGTGCTTGTAAAATTCTAATGCACATTAAATTATAAAGTATAATTCAGACACCAATTACATGTTCCTAATTTATTTTAATATTTGTTAAAAGTAGCTCAGCAGTGCTTCAAAAGACACTTCAAAATTTTAAACTCACAAAATGGGAGAAAATATTTGCAAACATCTATCTGACACGAGTCTACTAACCCAAAATATATATTTAAAACTGGGCAAAAATTTGAAAAGACATTTTTCCAAAGAAGATATACAAGTGGCCAACAAGCACAGGAAAGGATGCTCAACATTACTCATTAGGAAAATGAAAATCAGAACCACATTGAGATACCATTTTATACCTCCTAGAATAGCTATAATAAAAAAGTGAGTAATAACAAGTGTTAGTGAGAATATGGCAAAACTGGATCCCTCATACACTGTTGATGGAATGTAAAATAGTGCAACTCTTTAAAAACAGTCTGGCAATTCCTCAAAAGGTTAAACACAGAGTTACCATATGACCTGGCAACTGCACTCCTAGGTATATACCCAAGAAAAATGAAAGCATTTGTCCATACAAAAACTTGTACACAAATGTTCATAGTACCTTTATTTACAATAGCTAAAAGGTGGAAACAATCCAAAGTCCATCAACTGATAAACAAAATGTGGTATAACCATAATAGAATATTATTCAGCCATTAAAAGAAATGAAGTACTGGTACATGCTATAACATGGATGAACCATGAAAACATTGTTATGTGAAAGAAACCGACATATAACACCATATATTGTATGATTCCATTTACATGAAATGTCTAGAATAGGGAAATTCATAAAGACAGAGAGTAGATTAGTGGTTGTTAGGGGTTTGGGGGAGGGGCAATTGGAAGTATCTCCTGATGGGTATGAGGTCTCTTTATGGGGAGATGAAAATGATCTAGAATTAGTGGTAATCATTGCACAATCTTGTGAATATACTAAAAATCAATTAGTTGTGCACCTTAAAAGGGTGGACTTTATGATACGTGAATGTCTTAATAATGTCTTGATATAATGTCTCAATGATAATGATAATATCTGAAGGAAACTACTTTAAAAAAAAAAAAAAAAAAGGCGACCATCAAATGAGGAAGGGGAAGGACAGAGAGCTGATTACTTTGTGCCAGTGCCCCAGCAGACCAGACAATCAATCCCTTGATGAAGTATTGTGGTGAAATGAAGATTTTTCTGGAGTAAGCTCCTCCGTTTTGTGAACTCAGTTCAGAAAGGGCTGAAGGGTGGGATGAAGTCATCATTGGGCTTTGGTGCTGTGCCCTGATGGATGAAAGGAGTCCTATTGGTGTCTCTGGAGTCCAAGACCCTCTCTGGACTTCGGTCCCCTCAACTGGGCAATGGGGATGGGACTGGTGTCTACGAACTTCCACTCAACACTCCTGTTTCCTCATTTGTCTTCATCAGTACTTTTTGCTTATAACACTTGTTTTAGTCTTCTTATTGATTTCCAAAGGTAGAAGGCTTGCACACTGTGAAAGAAACTTCTCTACATTTTCTCGTAATTTGTTTCTTGTTTTGGGAATGTTTCAAAATCTTTAGTTTTATAACTGTTCCTTGAAGTGCTGCTTCTTTAAGAAACTTGAAAAATATTGAAGAAAGCTACTGGAGGTTCACTGCCTTTGCTCTGACTTTCATAGAGAAGGTCCCACTTCAAGAGGTTAGGAGGACTTCATCACTGTATTTATTTTTAGATATACTGCTTCCTTTAAGAAAGGCTAATTTCATCTGCCCAAAGATCTATCCTCAGCACTTCCAGGGCATTTCAGATAATCCTTTTCCAAGACTCCCTCTTTCTGTGTTGGATCACATTATGTGCATGCCTCAGCCTCCTAGACAGGTCATCTTTACCCCAATATCCAGCACAGGGCCTCACTAGAAGAAACAGGCATTGGAGTGTGAGTACTATGCTGCTTTTACACAACTTGCAATGAGTTGGTGGGCAAATGCTTTACTGCTCCCCATCTTCTGTGACTTTCCTGTATTGTATGGCTATGACAAACACGGTATGCCTCATCTCTTCGATTTCAGTGCTTAGGAAAGATGAGTTGAGGTCCTTCCTTTCCAGTATTTGTCATTCATTTGCAGGTACAGCAAATCACAGTATTCTACTCTAATATTGTTATAATTGCTTGGTTTCCATTATTCTGACTCACAAAGAGGCTTTGTAAAGAATACTAATGAAAAATTAACATTTCTTGTAGGAATGCATTTGCAGCTACTGACAGTGGCTCTTTTGAATACTTTGTGTGACTAAAGGCTTTAAAATGATAACAAATACCACAAATGGATAAATCCACTTGTAGGTACAGTAGTCCCTCCTTATCACAGGGGATACACATTCCAAGATCCCTAGTGGATGCCTGAAACCATGGATAGTACTGAACCCTTTATATACTATCCTTTTTCTCATACAGACATTATCTATGATAAATTTTAAATTATAAATTAGACACAGCAAAAGATTAACAATAACTAATAATCAAATAGAACAATTATAAAATAAGGATTACTTGAATACAAGCACTGTGATAGAGCAACAGTTGCTCTGATAACCAAGATGGCTACTAAGTGACCAACAGGCAGGTGGCATATACAGCGTGGATATGCTGGTTAAAGGGATGATTTACATCCCAGGCGGGACGGAGTGGGACTGTGTATAGAACATAAAGAAATGAGGACATTTTTGACTTTACAAAATGGATTCCATGAGAGCCATGACAGTAATATCAACCTGCACATAATAGAAATGCCCTTAGGGTGTAACTAGACTGCCCAAAACTACAGAAACATCAGCCAAGACTGTCCTGGACAAGTTCCCATCTGCAGGAGCTGATTAGCATAAAGATCTCACACCTTGTAAGGTCCATGTAAACTGAACACCTTAGTCAGACCATGCTCAAGTCTAACCCGAAAGCATATTAGATGGGTGTGCTAAAAGCCAAAAACTCTGACCTTCTGTATTGTTGTAGCCACTGGCTTGGGAATGATGCCCAGTTCTCCACACCATCAGTCAACACAGTTCGCTTTGGAGATGCTAAGAACTTTCATCCCTTTGCTCTGCTGCATAAGACTCTGTACTTCCCCTCTCTGTGTGTTGTGTTAACTTGCATGGGTACCTGACTGATTTATCTGTGAAAGTTCCACTCAATAAATCTGGCATTGTGTAAAGGCACAAATGCGGTCAAGGGTGTTACTTTGGTAGTGCCATCCTTGCTTGCAAAAGACTATGTGAGATTTCATTACACTATTCAGATCAGTACACAATTTAAAACTGATTTCTGGAATTTTCTATTTAGTATTTCAGACTGGCATGGTTGACTGCAGGTAACCGAAATCGTGGAATGAGAAACTAGGATAAGGGGGACGGGGAATACTATATTACCTACTCAACTGTCAGGGTGTAGTTTGTGTCACTGCTTATAAGAGGCCGGCCTCTTTCATTAAGACGACTGTTCTCTTGGTGTCCTCTCCATCCCCGCTTTTTCCTGCACAGAACTTTGTCACAGTATCTGTAATGTTATGTTACACTTATTTACTTGCCTGACTTCCTTCAATTGACACAATTGATTGACTTCTCTGTGCATCTATAGCAGCAAGTATAGAGTGGGCACTCAGTAAATGATAGTTATTATTGTTATTGCTATTAAAATCTCCCACTAATGCTTTTTACTTCATGTTTTTAAGTTCCATTGTTAGGTACTTGCATGTTTTAGGATTGTTGTGTTTCCTTGATGAATTGACCCCTTTATTGCTGTTGTTAAGAAAAAAAGCTTTTCAACTCTAGGTGAGTGGTGGTGGATATAAATACTTCAAACACCTGGAGGGCGATTACATGGAAGAAGCATTAGGGGCACTACTGAGACTTCTGGCTAGAGGAGTCTCAGTTGATAGATACAGAAAAGCAGATTTGGATTCGGTCCAAGAAAAGAACTTTGTAAAGAGCCCAAGCATGGAGTGGCTGCTTCAGACAGCACTGAGCTTCCTGTCTCTGGATGTTATAAGTAACACTGGACAACAAACCAACTTATCGTCGGTGTTGCAGAAGGGATGCAAGCATCATATAGCGACAGCCAGACCTTTAAAGTTTCATCACAATTTGACAGTGTATTATTCTGTGATTCTGCTCTCAATGAAGAGTTTGAAACCTGTACTAGCAAGAAAGTATTGCTAAAATAGTGACAGCTACCACCTACGGAGTGCCAGTCATAGGCACTCTACTTGTTATTTCTGACGCTGCAACAACCTGATGAGGGGTTTAAATGTTATATTACCAATTGTATAGAAAAAGAAAGTGGCTTGGAGAGGTTAAGAGATTTGTTCAACATCGTATAGGCCCAAGCACTCTGATTCTAGAGCTCATACTCTTTCCACTCTGTTTCCTATGTGCTTCAGTCTGAAAGGATACTACACTTGTCTGCCAGCACGTCTGTACCTGAAGAGGACCTATCCAGGTAAATAATGGGTTGAGATGCAAGCAGAGAAATGTCATTAAATCTTTTCCATAGCTTCTTAGTGCCCTCAAGATAAAGTTCTTAACTTGGCTCCAGGACTCTCCACCTTTCTAGTCTTCTAGCCATTTCACCTGTTGTATCACCCCCTCCAATCACACTATAGGAGTGCCAAGCTCTTTCCTGCCTCAGGGCTTTTGTAAATGCTATCTCTTTTCTGAGAACTTGCTTCCCTAATATCTTCACCTCACTAATTCCTGCCTAACCTCAGCTTTCCCTCACCTACTCAATAAGAGGCTATTGGCCCCAGGCACTCTCTCCTTTAGCAACCTGTGCTAGAGGGTAGAGGGGGTACAATCTATGACAGTTGGTTTTTCCTGCCTGAGTGCTGAAACGAGATCTTAAGATCTTTATTTATAAACTTTTACTACCCCTAGACCACCACCAAAAAAAGGCAAATGAAGACCCATGATTAAGGCTAGGTTTGTAGCTTAGTGAGAGAGTAAAATAGGATTGCGAACTTCCTGCCCGCCTCCCCCACCTCAACCTAAACTCTATCAACTCCATTAGTCTGTATGCTCCATGAGGACAGAGATCAGGACTGCTTTGCCAACCACTGTGTAGGCTTCCAGTGCCTTTTTCAATCTCCGGTATACAGTGCTCAATAAATACTTGTTGGTTAATGAATGTTAAATATTATATAAGTCTCCCTCAAGTGTGAGTAGATGAGGGCTAGTTTAATAGATGTGAGATTAGGAAGGGGCTGGTAGAGGCTGGTAGAGTTTTATTACAACAAAAGCCCTGGAACAAGGGAAACTCAGTTGCCTAGGAGTAGGACTCAGGGGTTTGTTTCTTAATATACATGAGAATTTGCATGTATGATGCAAAATGGCGTATGATTTAAATCAATCCTGATGATAAATACTAGGTAACTAATAAAGTGAAAAGAGAACTTAAAATTTGTTTGGCAGGAAACCAGCCCCACTAATTACAGTAATTCAAAGAACTTACTAATTAAGCTTAATTAGCATGCAGCACAATTATGTCTATCATTAAATATATGGCAAATGAGAGAATATGGGAAAGTGTTATGTAAACTGTAAAGCATGTAACAAATATGGCTGCTTATTATGTGTCAGATGAGTGTTGCAGCGAGTTTTGATGACAACTATAAACTCTACTCATTTTATATCATTGTAGACTTGTTCAAGTACATGACATATGCTTGTGACTTTTAAGACATTATCAAAAACTTTGTTCCTACATATTTCTTTTGAAAGGTTTCACTCAGTTCTGGTATGTTAATGAAAAACCAGCCTTATCTCTTTATCATGTTTCTTTATCTTTATTACTCATAATCCTTGTGCTTTCTCATTCTGAATATCCCTTCCAACTAGAAAGTTTACTTTCTGTAGTTTATATTACTTTAAAAAACAAAATATAAAAAAAGAAACATACACACAAAACAAAAACAGATGGAAATGCTTTATTAAACACACTAATCTTCCCATCTGTAGAGAATTGCTGCTGTATAATCACACATTACTTATGACTCTTGCAAGAGTCTGTTTGATTTTTCCCCTTATTTTCCTGCATAAATTTGCCATCACATGAACCTGCTGAGAGCACTCTCTATATAGCTACTTCTGGTTGGGGCTACTGAATGGGCTACATTTTGTGACTCAGTGGCATCAGCGAGACTCAGGATCAAGACTGTAGGAAAGGATCCCCTGACCCTTCACCATAGCTGCCTTCAACTTATGCTCATGAAGAAATTTACAACAGCTTTAAAAGATGGTTTTCCATGCAAAGATGTATTTACCTTCTAAATTATCACTTGGAAATATAATAGTTCATCTGAAAGTATATAGAAATTACTGCCTCTAAATAATTTGCAGCATAAAACAAAATGTGTCCATATGCTGGAAACTGAGAAGAAAAAGAGGAGTGAGACCTGGTGGTTAGCTTACTTATAAATGGTGACAATGCTCCTCAGTGTAAACTACCAGCAACTTTCTCATCTTCTTACTTGGATCTGAGGGGTAATTTTTTAAAAAATATACAAGAATAGTCCTTCCAGATCATAAGACTATGTTAACGAAACTAAAACAGTTTAATCTTATGAATTAAGGCAAATGCAAATACTTACCCTTCTATAGAGGAGACTTTCAGTTCCTCTATGAAGCTCAAGTTCACAGAAGCAGGCGTCAGTTTCCAGCCTCTTGCCAACTCCAAAATGATTGCAGTTTTTCTCTTCTTCTCCCAAGCTTTTGGAACAGGCAGAGCTATAAGATCTTTATTTCTAATCTCTTACTATCCCCTGACCACCACCAAATAAAGGCAGCAATTATCAGTATTTTACAGAAGACAAGAACTTGAGCACCTGTCTCTTGATAAGCAATCACAAAGAAAAGGCTACAAAGAAGGCACTGAATCTCTGCAGCTCTATAGGGCACATTTTATTTCTTTTGGAGAACCTCATCTTTCCCCCATTCCATGTTAATTCAACTTAGTCTAGATTGTTCAGTAGGCTGGACTCTGCCTTCCCATGATGAGCTGATGACCAGATCCTGGTCTGAGTACTTCATCTATCTAGCCACAGTAATTGTTCAGGGATAGAAATGTGGCCCAAGTCACACTAATCAACATCCTCCCTGAGACTTTTTGGTGTTATAAGGAAAGATACACTCTAATTTTCTAGAGTAAAGCCTACAAGGACCATGGTAACTTGAGACTGCAGGAGTTAGCTTGCCTCTGAGTGGAGAGAAAATGAAGCCAAGCAGAGCTGAGGGAATGGGGAAGAGAATCCTTTTGACATCTCTGATCTCCTGGATCTAACTCTGCCTCAGTTTCTCAGTTACCAAGACACAAATTATGCCCTATAAAAGAACAGAACAGAGCTCCAAGAAAAATAGGGTCAAGCAATCTACCATATGCAGAATTCAAAACGCTGGTTATAAGGATGCTCAATGAACTTAGGGGAAGAATAGATGAACTCAGTGAGAATTTTAACAAAGAGATAAAAAACATAAAAATGGAGATGGAAATTATAAAAGGAAGCCAGTCGGAAATGAAGAATACAATATCTGAGATCACCAATATAGAGAATGGGGTAGCGGAGGGCACCCAATGAGAACAACAACAAGAAAAAAAAAATAATAATGAAGATAATTTCAGGAGCCTATGGTACAACATCAAATATAACAACATTCACATAATATGGGTACCAGAAGAATAAGAGAGAAGTTGAAAACCCATTTGAAGAACTAATGATTTAAAACTTCCCTAACTTGGTGAGGGAAATAGACATACAACCCCAGGAAGCTCAGGGAGTCCCAAAAAAGATCAACCCAAAGAGGCCCACATCAAGAGACATCACAATTAAAATGCCAAAGGTTAAATACAAAGAGAGAATGTTAAAAGCAGCAAGAGAAAAGCAGTTAGTTACCTACAAGGGAGCACCCATAGGACTGGCAGCTGATTTCTCAAAAGAAACTTTGCAGGACAGAAGGGCTTGGCACAAATTATTCAAAGTGATGAAAACTCAGGATCTATAACCAAGAATATTTTATCCAGCAAAGCTATCATTTAGAGTCAAAAGACAGATAAAGATCTTCCCAGATAATGAAAGCTAAAGGAGTTCATCACCACCAAGCCAGTATTACAGGAAATGTTGTAGGGACTGCTTTAAAAAGAAAAAAACATGTATCAAAAACATGAATAAAGAATGGCAATAACTACATATCTATCAAGTAACTCAAATGAAAAAGAATGAAATGCTCCAATCAAAAGATAGGGTGGCTGAATGGATAAGAAAACAAGATCTTTACATATGCTGCCTACATGAGACTCACTTCAGATTAAAAGACACACACAGACTAAAAGTAAGGGATGGAAAAAGATATTGCATGATGAACCTAGAAAGTATTGTGTTGAATGGAGTAAGTCAGATAGAGAAAGACTAATGCCACATGATTTCATGTACGTGTAGACTCTAAAAAACAAAATAAATAACAACAACAAAAATGGAAACAAACTCATAGATACAGAGAATATTTTGGGGGCTACCAGATAAGTAAGAGGGGAGTGGGGGAGGGGATGGTGAAAAAGGGCAAAGAGATTAAGAAGTACAAGTGGATAGTTACAAAATAGTCATGGAGATATAAAGTATAGCATAAAGGATGTGGTCAATAGTATTGAAATAAATATGTAAGAGGGTAAGGGGTACTAGATTTATTGTGTGATCACCTGGTAGTTGTGCAGATCTCTAATCACTATGCTGTACAACTTAAACTAATATATTACTGCGGCCAAAGAATATCAACAAAGAGATATGAGTTGTAAAAAGAACCAAATAAAAATTCTAGAGCTAAAAAGTACAGTAGCTGATATGAAAAACTTACTGCAGGGGTTCAACAACAGATTTAAGCTAGAAGAAGAAAAAAATGAGTGAACTTGTAGATAGGTCTATTGAAATTATTGTCTGAGTAGCAGAAAGAAAAAACAATGAAGAAAAATAAACAGAGCTAAGAGAACCATAAGACACCATTAAGTAGACCAACATATGCATTATGGGAGTCCCAAAAAGAAGAGAGAGAAAGAATATTTGGAAAAATTGCTGAAAACTACCCAAATTTGATGAAAGACATGAATCTACACATTCAAGAATTACAATAAACTCCAAGCAGGCCAAATTCAAAGAGATCCACACCAAGACATTATAATTAAACTGTCAATGACAAAGAGAGAATCTTGAAAGCAGCACAAGAGAAGCAACTAATTATGTTGCTTCTCTTGTAGGGATCTTCAAAAAGATTAACAGCTCATTTCTTATCAAAAGTCATGGAAGCCAAAAGGCAGTCAAGTGGCATATTTAAAGTGCTAAAAGAAACAAATTTCAACCAAGAATTCCATATCCAACAAAATCTTTCAAAAGAAAGGAGAAATTAAGAAATTCTCAGAGAAAAAAAAGCTAAGGGAGTTCATTATTGATAGACCTATCCTACAAAAAAAATGCTAAAAGAAGTGCTTTAGGCTGAAATAAAAAGACATTAGACAATAACTCAAAGCCAAACAAAGAAATAAAGAAATCCAGTAAAGGTAACCACACAGGTAAATATAAAAACCAGTATTATTATGTATTTGATTTGTAACTCCTCTTTTTGATTCCTATATGATATAAAAGATAAATGCATAAAACAATAATTATAATTCTATATTAATCGACACACAAAGATGTAATTTGTAACAAAAACAACAGAAGGAAGGAGATGGAGATGGAGACAGGAGCAGATTTTTTTATACATTATTGAAGCTAAGTTGGTATTACGAGATTGTTATAAATTTAGGATGTTAATTGTAATCCCCATGGTAACCATTGAGGAAATAACTAAAATATATACAGAAAAGGGAATGAGAGAATCAAAATGGTACACTAGGAAAAAAAATCAAACAAAAGAAGACAGTATAGGAAGAACTAAGGAACAAAAAAGATATGACATAAAATATGAGAAGAAAACAAACAGCAAAATGCCAGAAGTCTTTTTTTATCAGTAATCACTTTAAACGTAAATATATTAAACTCTGAAATTAAATGACAGAAACTGGCATAATGGATTTTTAAAAAAGTGCCACTTAAATTTATTTTATTGTACCATTGAAAGCTAATTTAAAAGAACAAGATATTTCTAGTAAAAAAAAATATATATATATATGTGATCGAACTTATGCTATAAGAGACTCATTTTAGATCCAAAGACACACATAAGTTGAAAGCGAAAAGATGAGAAAAGATATTCCACACAAAGAGTAACCAAAAGAGAGTTGAGGTACTTATGCTAACAACAGACAAAATAGACTTTAAATAAACAATGTTACAAGGAACAAAGAAGGTCATTATATATTGATAAAAGCGTCAACTCACTAAGAAGATATAGTGACTGTAAACATATACATACAAACAGAAACGCAAAATATATGAAGCAAACACTGACAAAACTGAAGGGAGAAATAGGCAGTTCTACAATAATAGAGATTCCAACACTACATTTCAATAATGAATAAAACATCTAGACAGAAGTTCAATAAGGAGACAGAGGACTTGAACAACACTAAACTATCTTGACCTAACAAGCATATACAGCCTTCTGCATCTGAAGATTAGCAGAATACACGTTCTTCTCAATCGCACATAAAATATTCTCTAGGCTAGGTCATATGTTAGGCCACAAAACAAGTCTCATTACATTTAAAAAGATGGAAATCATACAAAGTATCTTCTCCAACCATAATGGAATGAAACTAAAAATCAACATTAGAGGGAAAACTGGAAAATTCACAAAATGTGGAAATTAAACAACACATGCTTGAGTAACCAAAAGGTCAAAAAAGAACTCACAAATTGTAAAATGCTTTGAGATGACTAAACATATCAAAAGTTATGTGATGCAATGTAAACAGTGCCAAGAGGGTAATTATAGCTGTAAACATTTTTCTCAAAAACCTAACTTTACACCTTAAGGAACTAGGGAAAAAGAGCCAACTAAACCAAAAGATATTAGGAGGTACGAAATAATAAAGATTAGAGCAGAGATATATGAAATAGAGAATAGAAAAACAATAGAGAGAACCAATGCAAACAAAAGTTAGTACTTTGAAAAGACTGACAAAATTGGCAAATCTTTAGGTAAATTGACTTAGGAAAAAAAGAGAGAAGATGCAAATAACTAAAATCAGAAAATGGGATATTACTACTGACCGTACAGAAATTAAAAGAATTATAAGGTACTATAAACAATTGTATGCCAACAAAGTAAATAACCTAGATAAAACAAATTCCTAGAAACACATAAATTTCCAAAACACACTCCAGAAGAAATAAAAACTCTGAACAGACCTACAAGAAGAGATAGAATTAGTAATCAAAAACCTCTCAGCAAAGTCTAGGACTAGAGGACTTCACTGGTGAATTCTAGAAAACGTTTAAAAAATTAATACCAATCTTACTAAAATTCTCCCAAAAGATAGAAGACAACGGAATACTTCCCAAATTATCTATGAGGCCAGCAAAGCCAAGAAAAGATACAAGAAAACTACACATCAATATACCTTGTGAATATAGATGCAAAAATCGTCAACAAAATAATAGCAAACTAAATCCAACAAGATGTTAAAAGGATTATATATCATTGCTAAGTAGGATTTATCCCAGGAATGCAGGGTGGCAAAACATAAGAAAATCAATCAATTAATATACAACATTAATAGAATGAAAGAGAAAAACACACACATGATCATTTCAATTAACACAGAAAATTATTTGATGAAATTTAATACCCTCTTTATGATAAAAATTCTCAGAACCCTGGGAATAGAAGGGAACTCTTTCAATATGATAAAGGTCATTTATGAAAAATCTACAGTTAACATCATAATGGTAAAAGAAGGAAAGTTTTTCCCCTAAGATCAGGAACGAGACCAAGGATGCCACTTTCATCACTGCCTTTCAATACTGTACTGGAAGTTCTAGCTGGAGCAATTAGTCAAGAAAAAGAAATAAAAGGTATCCAAATTGGAATAGAAGTAAAGCTATTCTCAAATGACATGATCCTATGTGTATAAAAATTCCCAAATAATTTTAAAAACACTAGAAATTAATGAATTCAGCAAAGCTTCAGTGTAATAAGATCAACACTTGAAAGTCAATTGTGTTTCAATACACCTGCAATGAATAATCTGAAAAGAAATTAAGAAACAATTCCATTTATAACAGCATACAAAATAGCAAAATATATAGGAATTAATTTAACCAAGGAGGTGAAAGACATACACAAAAACTACAAAATATAGTTGACACTTTAAAAAATCCACGTGTAAGTGGACTATGTAATTTAAACCCATGTTGTTCAAGGGTCAAGTGTGTTTTCGACCAGAGGTTGGGAATATGCATATGTGAAGAGCTGACTTAAGTTATATGCAGATTTTCGACTGCATGGGTGGTTGGCGCCCCTAGCCCCCACATTGTTCAAGGATCAACTGTACTGTTGAAAGACATTTAAAAAGACCTAAATAAATGGAAAGGCATCCCATGTTCATGGATTGGAAGACTTAATATTGTTAAAATGACAGTACTATCCAAAGTGATCTACAGATTCAATGTAATCCCATCGAAATTCCAACAGCCCTTTTTGCAGAAATGGAAAAGCCAATCTTCAAATTCATATGAAATTTCAGGGGGCCCAAATAGCAAAACAATCTTGAAGAAGAACAAAGTTGGAGGACTCGTATTTCTCAATTTCAAAACTTATAACAAAGCTACAGTAATTAAAACAGAGTGGTACTAGCATAAGGTCAGATATATAAACCAATGAAATAGAACTGAAAGTCCAGAAATAAACCTATACATCTGTGGCCAACTATTTCCAACAAGGGTGCCAAGTTCATTCAATAGAGAAAAAACAGTCTCTTCAACAAATGGTGCTGGAACAACTGGATATCTACATGCAAAAGAATGAAGTTGGATATCTACCTCATACTATATGCAAAAATTAACTAAAAATGAATTAACAACTAAATATAAGAGCTAAAACTATGAAAGTCTTAGAAGAAAACATAAGGGTAAGTCTTCATAACTCCAGATTTGGCAATGGATTCGTAGATATTACACCAAAACTACAATTAAAAAAATAAATAAATTGGGGGTAGCTCCATAGTGTAGTGGTTAGCACATCTGCTTTACACACAGAAGGTCTTGGGTTCTCGCCCCAGGTGGAGGCACAGACCTTACCCCGGATGCGCCAGGCCCCAGGTGTGCCAGGCCCCAGGTGCATGCTGTGAGCGTGTGAGAGGAGATGTCCCACCTTCAGAGATCCAGTTCTTAAGGGGAAACGGCAACATCCATAGGTCAGGGATGGAACTAGGGGGAGGGAAGAATTAAAGAGGGGGAAAAATAAATAAATAAATTGGACTTCATCAAAATTAAAATCTTTTGCGCATCAAAGAACATTATCAAGAAAGTGAAAAGTCAACTTATACAATGAAAGAAAATATTTGTAAATTATATATCTGATAAAGGTCTAGTAGCCAAAATATGTAAAGAATCTTAATAGTCCTACCATGAAAAAGACAAACAACCAAATTTAAAAAGGGGCAAAGGACTTGAATAGACATTTCTTCAAAGATATATAAGTGGCCAGAAGCACAAGAAAAGATATTCAATATCATTAGTCATCAAGGAAATATAAAAGAAAACCAGAATGAAATGCTAGGTACAAAATATATATATAAACATATATAAATATATATATATAAAAGAAATATATATATAAAAGACATATATATTTATATATAAAATATATATTATATTATATATAAATATATATATAAAAGAAATATATATATGACACATATATATATTTATATATAAAATATATAATTTCTAAATTATATATAATTTTATATATAAAATATATATATAATTATAATAAATATATAATATATAATTTTTATATATAAAATATATATATAATTATAATAAATATATAATATATATTTTATATATAAATATAAAAGAAATTAACAAGTATGATGGATGTGGAGAGATTGGTACATTGTTGGAAGGATATAAAATGATTCAGGTGCTGTTAGGCAGTTCATCAAAAAGTTAAACATAGAATAACCATATGACCCAGAAATTCCACCTCTAAGTATATACCAAAAAGTATATACGAAAACAGGTACTCAAAGACTTATGCATGAATGCTCACAGCAGTACTACTGGCAATAGCCAAAAAGTGGAAACAATCCAAAAGTCATCAATGAATGAATGGATAAACAAACTGGTACACACATAATATGAAATATTATTCAGCCATAAAAAGTAATGAAATACTATAGATGCTACAACATGGATGAACCTCAAAAATATCATGCTAAGTGACAGAAGCCAGACTCCATTTATATGAAATGTCCAGAATATGTAAATCCATAGAGATAGAGAGCAGACTGGAGATTGCCAGGGGCTATAGGGAGGTAGGAATGAGAACTAATGCTTAATAGACACAGGGTTTTGTTTTGGGGTGATGAAAATGTTTTGGAACTAGACAAGGTAACGGTTGTGCAACATTGTGAATGTACTAAATGCCATTGAATTTTTCACTTTAAAGTGCTTAATTTTGTTATGCGAGTTACATCTCCATAATAAATAAATAAATAAATAAACACCTGACATAACAGTCAGAACAGTGGTTACATTTTGGGAAATAGTGACTGGCAGAAGACATAAGAGGGGCTTCAAGGGTGTTGGTCATATTCTATTTTTTGATTTGAGTGTTGGTTACCCAGGTGTTTACATTGTGAAAACTGTTTAGCTTAACAGCTGTGACATGTGTGCCTTTGTTTTTTATATACAACTTATATTTAGATATAAAATTTTATTTTAAAAAGTTAGAGTTACTATATGACCCAGTACATATCCAAAAATTGAAAAACATATGCCCAAATACTTGTACACAAGTGTTCACAGCAGCATTAATAATCACCAAAAAGTAGAAATAACTCAAGTCTCCATGATCTAATAGATAAAATGTTATATTATCCATACAGTGGAATATTATTCAACTATAGAATATAATGAAGAACTGGTACATAGTATCACATGGATGAACCTTGAAAACATTATGGTAAGTGAAAGAAGCCAGTCACAAAAGACCACATATTGTATGACTCTATTTACATGAATTGTCCAGAACAGGTAAAACCATAGAGACAGAAAGCAAATTGGTGATTGCCAGTAGCTTTGGGGTAGGGGATAAATGGGAATGTCTTTTTTTTTTTTAGGGAGGTGATGGAAATGTTCTAGAATTAGTGGTGATAGCTGCCCAATCTTGAAGATATTAAAGACCACTGGATTGTATACTTTAAAATGGGGAATCTTATGTGAAATTTAAAGTTATATGAATTATATTTCAGTGAAAAAGTAGACCTTAAATATTTCATCATTCACAATACATGTGAACTCTAGCATATCAAATAAAAGAAGTCCAAAGGGAAAAACATTCTAAAAAATGTTCTTTTTCCCCCTTCATACCCCCCAGATCAGCACATCTTAAATGTAGACTCCAGACACTACTGGAGAATGGAGGTCTAAGCAGCAAACCAGGGGCTGGTTAGTAGGTGAGTTATGGTTAGGAATGAAAGCTATGACCAATACCCTTGATTGCCCCTGAGCAGAGGAATGTGGTAGCTGATGAGAAACAGATCTTGGACTGGAGCCAGGGAGAGCAAGTGGTGATGACAAAGTGTTGGCAGCCCTGGCACCAGGCTGCTTTCCATTGCTTCATCTACAGGGTCATGCCTTAGGAATGAGTAGTCTTTAACTGATATCAGCTCAGCAGCAAGAGGCCCTGAGATACATCTTAACCTCTTACTTCTTATTCTATTGACAGCTTTGGTTATACATTTTTAAACATTTATAATGTTAGTATTCCCAAAAGGTACCCAAACCATATATTTATTTGGGTAGTAAACCAGACTTCTAAGACTCTAAAAGTGCTTGGATTTACATATCAGGAACAAAACTAGGCTAATAATTTTAAGGGTAAATCTGGAGCAGGGGCAGCTCAGATATTAAAGAATCTCGGAATTTAAAGGACTTTAAGCTCAGCTAAATTTTATTTGGTTCTGGGTCTCATCTTCACTGTGCCCAAGCCCACAGTCCCAAAGTACAAAAGGGAGTAAAAGAAGCACCCACTGGCATTTTAGAGGGATAGACAGTGTTTTCGTGGTATTTTCAAATGAGGCTTGCCTGCTTCCGCATACCAAATGTATGTAGGAGAGGTAGTAAGACTGAATAAAAACATAAATAGCTGTCTTGAAGTCTGAAATCCCAGGATTGTACTAACACTCCCTTTGTGATTGTCTCCCTTTCCTTGAACCTCCTTTGTCTACTCATACTCCCTCCCTCTAAGGGGATTCTTGCATGGACAAGGAAGGAAGGCTGAAATTGAAATATGAGATGTTCTTCTTAGTGGGAACATTTGGTGGTCCAGGGCCCATGAGGCATGAGAATATCTGAACTCTACAGCTTTAACATAAGTATTACAACACAAAATGAGTGATGGAAGTTAGGAGATAATTTGAGATGAGGAGTGGCAAGTTTAAAATATCCCCCTTCTATATCCCTTCTATGCCTAGCCTCATCTTGTTCCTCTTCTACTGCTGCAAAGATACATACATACATACATACATACACAACATATTTGCTCACCCAATTCACCATTTCCTGGCAACTAAAATGACAGGGCCTTTTCTACAACCCAGTCCCAGCACCCATACCCACCTTCTGGAATTCAAACCCTACAGGTGATTGCCTATTGGCCCCAAGAGCACTCATCATTTCTGGTATCAGTGGCCTCTATCCCTGCCTCCCTGGGTCAGAGATGTCATCTGTAGTCCTCCCTTCTGGAACTTTGAAGACTTCTGCAAAAAAAAGGGAAGATATGTGGGTGAGTCAGTAAATGTTATCATAATCATCCTTATGCAGGCGGGCTATAGGAGGGTTTGATAGAACTTTAGTAGGGACAGAATATGAGAGAGAAGATGAAAGAAAAATACCTCAACATGGTTTAATTTTTTTTTTTAACCCTGCTCATTCACTTCCCTGAAACATTCTCATTTCCCTTATTTTCTACAAAATTCCTTTCTTGCCTGATCCTCCACAAGCAGAAGGAACAAATGCTGGTAAAGCTTTGAATCAATACATCTAAATATGAGTTATTGTCCTTTTGCATGCAACGAAGACTTTGTGGTATATTTTGTGTACCTTCATTAAAGTAAGCTTTGAGAAGACAGGTATCTTGATTTATGTAATTAATGTTCAAGTGTTTATACAGAGTGAATGGAAATGCATAATCAGCACAACAGAGGTAGGGGCAAGAGAAAGGGAACAGAAGAGAGGAAGAATGATATTCTTCAAGAATAGAGATTCTTAAAGAATATAGGTTGCCCAGTCTTGATGAAGAGCAGAGGAATTGAGAGATTCTTGAGGGAAAAGCAGCAAGGCCTATTTGTAATGATGGAAAACTGAGGAGAAAAGACAGGAACGTACAGAGTGGGAGAGACACAACTTCTAAAAAAAAAGACTTTAATACTTAAAAGTATACAGAAGGAACAAAAAACCTGAGCTATAGTTCCACAGTACCAGATAACCCTTAGTGACATAAAAATTATATATTTTATGTGTGTGCATATTTGATGTGTATAAAAAATTTTATCTTATATAAAATGCATTTTCATGGTCAGAATGTTGTAACAAAAAAAAAAAGATACAAAATAAAAAGTGAAAGCATTCCTCTTCCAAAGACATCCTTTTTTGGTTGATTTTTAATTTCCTTCCAGAAATAAGAATGGCAGCTTGATGTAGAGTTTTGATGAGTTAACAAGAGGATGTTGGGCCATGAAGGGTTGAATTACTCCCTTCAGCCAAATCAGAAGGCTTTGAGGTTTGACCACTGACTCAACATGCTTATGAAATCTGATTGGAAGGAGAAAAATTATCTAAAAATTAGAGTCCCTAAAGAACTTTTATTGCTAATTGTAAGGGCAGTTTACCCCCACTTCACATCCTCAGTTTTAACTCTAGGAGCTTCAGCTGCAGTGTTTCCCCCTTCTGGCCTGGCACCACTATTTCAGAATGCTGTTGAAATGAAAGCGCCACTGGCAGCCTTGATATGCACTCAATGCTACAGGCAGTGCTTTCTATACAAAGATCCAGGATAGAAGCAAGAGGACAAGTTGGCTTCTGGAGAGCTGAGCAATTTACAGCTTTTACCCACTTATAAATTGCTAAATATTAACAATCAGTTAATAAAAAACAGCTACTATTACATTGATTCTTTTAACGAATTTTTATTGAGCACTCTTTTTGTACCAAGCAACTGTGCACTATGAATACAATGATGAAAAAACAGTAAGCAATCACAGACTTCTTCCTTTGGAGAGTTTATAATCTAGTTGGGCGGGGGAAAGAGAGGTATATATTAATCCAAAAAACACATAAATGTAAAGTTACAACCACATTAAGCGCGCTACAGTGAAAATGTACATGGTCTCTTGGGGTTTAGGGCAAATCAGGATGATAGTGTTTTTTTTTTTAAAGGCAGAAGGTTTTCATAAGTTCGACTGCTTGGTTTATCAGAGAATACTGTTATTGTATATACAACTTTTTGTTTAAAATTACATATACATTTTTGCAAAATTAAACTCTAAAGAAATGTGCTCACAATCCCAATTTTTAGTATATGTGCTGCCGAAGTGAGCACAATCCCCAAATTTTTATTTGTCTGTTTTCTCACAAAATTGTTAATAAATGAAGCCCTTGCATAGATTCTCATTCTGGGCTTGGTAGGTAAGCTTTAAGCTGAGAATAAAGGTTTAAGGATATATATTTTTAAAAACCAAGCTTGCTAACTTCTTTTATATACTGTTTCCTCTCTGAACCCGCCTCTATCCTATTTTTAAAAATACATTAATGTCTCCATTGGATGCTCAGATCCTGTATGTCCCCCACACACACACACATTCTCTCTCTCTCTCTCTTCTCCCCCCAACCCCACTCTCTCCTTCCTCCCTTCCTTCCTTTTCCCTCCCTCCCTCCCCATTCTTCTTCAGTCCCTGAATTTGGCAGTCCAAAAAAATGGACATATGTTCTGGCACCGCTTTGCTATCAAAACATTGGTTAACTTGACTTTTTAAGAGATGGAATGGCATGGGGTAAAGTAGGAATATTTAATAGAAAAGTTATTAAGAATATTATGTGTCTTGAAGCTAGTTGTGAGGAGAAAAATGGCTTATAAAGAGGTCTCCACTTACAAAGCCAAGGGGAATTTTTAGAGGGCTATTTGTACAACTTAGGTAAAATTAGGTGTTGCCTAAATTTAAACCTTCTAATCAGCTGTTCTCACAGTAGACAGAATTCAATAAAAACTGTTTCTGATATTTGCAGAAATTTAAAACATAGTTATGACACCATAAGCCACATATAAAGAATAGGGCCCACTCCTTGCATGTACTTTTATCTCCTAAGGTAAAAATTTATTCAGCACCATGATAGTACTAAACTGGGCCCTACCTCTAGATGCTGGGGTTTATGGTTAGAGTTCTGCCCTTCCTTTCACATCGCTTCTATGGTGGGGTCCAAAACTAGATCCAAAGCCAGCAACAAAAAACACTTCCTGCCCACAGAGTCCTAAAAACTCTCCTTGTGCTGGTTCACAGCAGATATGAAGAATACCATTGCTTCAACTCTTACAAGTGAACATTATTCTAGAAAAAGCCTGAGATTAGTAGATGCCTTTGGTATAAAGGCTCAAGTTATCAAGTACAAGAGGAGTTGCTCAAAGTACTCCATACCTGGGTACTTGAATTAGTTCTGTCCTTCCTAAATTTTGCCTCTCCACCTTTCTCAAGTGGCCCCCTTCTAACATGGAAAGAGTCTGGCTCCCTCTGAGATTAAATGAGATTACAAGTGTTATCTGAATAGGATTACCCTCACCCCACTTTATCCCTAAACCTACCCGCCTCTCCCCAAAGGGTGATGGAACTTACTAAAAGAACAGGCCTGAAAATTAGTTAACAACAGGTATTTTAAATTCTTATGTTCTGAATTCCAAGAGATACACTCCTAGAATGGGGAGGAAGTAGTTTTCTGGAAAAACAAATATATCTCTGAAGCTTGCCTAGGTTTACATTTTCTAAAGGGCACCTTCTTAGTCTATAGTTTTCAGGCCAGAAAAGTGTATTGAACTCAGGCTTCAACCTAAAAAGCAGCCCCAGATGACTACTTAGGAAGGCCTGACCCTGTGTACATTTGGTGCTAATATGGAGATAATGACCATCTTAAAGAAGGAAAAGAAAAATCCCCATGGCACAGTGAAGTGAAGTAACTTGTCCCAAATCACAGCAAGGCAAATGGTTGAAGAATATTCAAGGACCTAACTCTCCCAAATCGGTGCCCTTTCCACAACATGATGAAGAGAGGCCAGGACAATTTCTAAATAAACTTCAGTCGAGGCTCTAGAAAAAGTAAACCTCCCTAAACTCAACATAGAGATTCTGCATAAAAGGAAACAGGGAGAAAAAGAATTCTTAGGGAAAAAAGATCAGCAACTTTGCATTATTTTTGAGGAGTTAGCGAGGTGAGGGGTGGGGAACAAGACCATGAAGCTTTTGTTGAGCCAGTTTATAGATTGCTGACCCAGAGATGTCAAGAGGAAACTGGAACAGATTAGAATATCTGAGGACCGAGCTCCCTCAGCGAGAACATGGGTGTTCTTGGAGAAGCTCAGTTCCCAGAGCAGCATAGGGAGAGCCAACATAAGAGTACATAAAAAGCTTCACAAAAGGAAGATGCAAAACTAGACCACTGTTGTCTACTCACTACCCATCTAGGCAGCAGTGGGGACCAGAGTTTATTACTCAACAATCTGAACTGAAGAAGTAGCCCTAACAAGTGGGGAAAGAATGATTGGGAGAGGGGATAGACAATAGGGCAGTGGGGGTTCATTGCTCTAGCTTTCCTGTGGAAGTCAAATGTGTGTGGTTTCAAAACAAAAATCCAGAAAGAAACATGAGATTAATGCATTTATTCCAAGTAATTAACACATTAAAAAGAAAGTTAAATTTGTCCAAGCCAACTCGTAAATTCTTTAATCTTTCGAACAAAATGTACAACCCGAAACATCACACTATGGTGGAAATAACTTGGGAAAGGGAGAGGTAGAGGAATACATATGGGCTGTGGAACAGAGAATCTAAATCCAATCCCAAAACAAGTTTCAGATCTTTTACCTCTTCAGAACAGAAATGGCTGCTAAACAATTTAACACCAAGTGTTACTGGATCACAATACAATGAACAAAGGCCATTTCGAGAATGAAAGTGGCCCAAAAAGCATATCTGCTTCTGGCACTGAGCCGTGAATAAGCCTTACCCATTTTGTTGTCTTCCAAAAGTGAGCCTGCTAGATTTTCTTCCATGTTTACTGAGGCCAGGTTTGTGGGTTAACAAGACCATTTCAAGCAAAAGCAACAGATTGAGGGAAGTATGGGGGTTGACATGCCACAAGGAAGTAAACAGTAAACAAAAAAGCTACTCACGCTGCATTTCAAACAATGTTAAGGCAGGCCCATCCAAATAGAAGCCTAAAAGATGAACATCTTTCTTCATCAGTAGTTTTCCATTTCTGCAGGCTTTCTGGTATTTCTCCTGGAGATCCATCAGCTGCCCAGGAAATTGGGTGGGAATACAACACAGCAATTGGAGAAATCAGCTGTCTCCCTCCTCCCCCACATTCCAGAAATGGCAGAGTCAAAGCCAAAATACAAAGCACACTATATGGTGAGCCAGATAGACATTTGATTTTAATGACAAAGTAGGAGAAAATAAATTGGCAAAAAAAAAAAAATTAACAGAAAATACTTTATACAGATATGTATAGAAATTATGATTGATTTGTCTGGTATCTTAAGGAGAAAGGAAAAAGGAGAGGTAAGTTTTTTAGCTTCCATGAACATTTACTGTAAGATGCTGACTGCATCTCTTGGTGTAGGTTCCAGATGAGACGGCCAACTAGTCCTGGATCATCTGATTTCTACAAGCGAATTTGATTCATCCACAAGTAGCTCTGGAGATATGTGTTCTTATTTGTGAACACTGGATTCTGTGTGGTCCTGGATGGTACCAACTGCGGCTTCGTGTGCAGGTACTTCCTGAGGAACAATATTGCCTCCTACTACCTGCCCCCCTGTGAGGGACCCTGAAACCAAAGATTTTACCAAATTCAAAGGGTTGTCGTTGTCCGCATCTACATGAGGAACTGCTACCTCTGTGATGGATGCATTCACTATTTCTAGCTGTAGTGGTTCCATCTCCAAGGAACTGCATTCAGGAGGGTTGCCTGGCACAGACAGATGAGAACATAACTTCTCTTTTTGAACTCCAGATGTCCGTGTGACGAAGTCAACAAGGTCTGGAAGGCAAGGGGATGGCCCAAGGCCTGCAGCGTTTATCATTTCCGATTCCAATCTGAGTGAATCTCGTTTCTCTAATGGAGAAGTTTCTTCTGCCTCCTCAGGCATCATTCCTCCTGCTAAGAGGTCAAGGGCCTGGTGTGTCCCCTCTAGGCTCCCCAAGCCAAGGTCAACATTTTCTATAGGAAGTCCAGTTTTCAAAATGTTAGGAGTGATCCTCCCACTTCTGGGATTAGATGAATTTTGTTCACCCTCTGCTCCAAAGTTAAGCACCAGAGTTTTAGGGGAATCTAATGGAAACTCAGAAAAGGATGGGATTGGTTCAAAGTCAGCGAGAGTGGAGGGATTACATCCTATAAGTGACATAGAATTTTCTTCACACATTTTCTGAGAAAGGGCAGTTGGAGATCTATGTGTTGGGTGTACCCGAGTATTGCAAAAATCAACACCCATCTCTCCCAGGTTCCCCAGAGCAGCAAGCTCTTCTACTTTCAAGTCTGTAACTTCGAAGTCTTCTAAGGCCTTGCTTTCTATTGTCACTGTTAATTCTGGATGGACATTTTGTAGCTCCAGGGCTTCTGTTTCTGATTTCTCCAGGCTCTCCCAGGTTTCTGGCTTCTTGTTTTCGTCCCAAACAGCCAGTTCATAGATCATTTTATCCTGAAAGTCTTTTAATCTTTCTCTTTTGAGTTTGAGGCTTCTGTGCCTCAAAGTTCTGGAAGCTGATTCTGGAGCTGAATTTTCTAGCCACTTCTCACTACCAGCTGAAACTCCTTGCTCTGGTGTACTATCCATTAAAGACATATCTGATCTGGCTGGGGCCTGAAGAAGCAATTCTGGGGCAGAAATTTTCACAGCTGTATCATGTGGGTTCTGGAGTAAAGACTTAGCTTCTGAAGGAAATGAGTCTGTTTTTGCCTTTGTGGAAGAGAGAGCCTGTGCACTCAATTCAATCACTACTTTACTTTGAGTTTCACTTCCTGTCATCAATTTCTTGGACTGTTCAGCCTTCTTGTCAGTCATTTGCAACTTGGGCTGTTCTACTTTTCCCTGCCACATGCATCTGTTCCTATGGTTCAAATTAGAATCCTCTATGCTACTGGGCCCAACACTGATACCTGTTCCTTTTCCCACCATCCTCTCAGAGAGCTTTGCTCCCCTTTCTTTTAGTTCAGTGTTGGTCTCTATTTTGCTTTCTCCACAATCCTCTTGGCTTTCCTCATCCTGGTTACCAGATTCCATAAGCTGGGTTTCTACCAACTTCTGAGAGTCCATGGGACTACAGTGCATATCTGAAAGTTGAGGGACTGGCTCTACACCTGGTGGCCCTGGCTCTCCCAGGTCAAGCTCAATTTTTCCCTCTGGTGAAATATCCCTGTTAGAGTCACTCTGGAAGGAACTCGAAGTCCACATGGCCAAAGTGTCTGTCTTTGGGGTAACAGTTTCATAAGGCCTGTTTTGGCACAATCTTGTCAAAGGCTGTAGGAAGCCATAGCTGCTGCCTCTGCTTTGTGCGTCTACATGTTCTACAACTGACCATTTCCCTAGGGACACCAGAGTTTTTGCAATGGGCTTTTTAGAGTTTCCAACTAAGGGAGAAGAGACCAAACTTCTATCTGGAGGCGATTCCTCTTGGGATGCACTGCTATTCAAAGTAGAAGTAGAAGAGGTATCTGAACTTTCAACTCTAGAAAAGTTGTTATTTTCTCCATTGGCCAATGAACCACCACTGAGCTTAGTCTCAGGGGTCCCCTTTCCACCACTACTGTAGAATATGTCATACAAGTCCTTAGCATTGGCTGTGGCTAAGCATGAATTTCGTTTTTCCAATTTTTTAGCTTGTTCACTGAAAACACTTGAGAGAGGAGGTGGAGGACGCACTAAAACAGAGAATAGGGTCTGGTCCCGGTCACTCTCACTCACACCAGGAGCTGTCTCATCAGAAGGAATGGCAGTTGGCTGTGCTGAGGCCATGATGGCTACCGGCAACACTGGGTTCAAAATGTTAGGACCCAGGAAGCCATGGCTGAGACTGTGAGATATGGCTGGGTTTGATTTTACTGGAGCCAAGACAGCATTTGCTTGAGCAGGAGATGGCGCAGCTGGATGAGGTATAACTGGGGGTGGTGGAGGAGGTGGTGGAGGAGGTGGTGGAGGAGGTGGTAGCATTTGTTCAGGTATATGGGATGGCTCATTCTTCTCAGCCAGCACAATTTTTTCCTCTGGAGACCCTTTTAGAATCACCTCTTCCCCTCCAAATGCTTTGGAGATGATGTCAGGAGGCAAGAGGAGATCAGATGAAGACTCTTTAACCACAGGCAGAGGCTTAGCAGTGGTTCCAGAGGACTTGATGGATAGAAAGGTGTTAAGAGGAGCTGGCTTACTGACTGTGGCTGACCCTGACTTGCGGAGTACTGTGGATGGGATAGGCAGGTTGGGTCGAATCTTAGTCTGGGTTGAAGTTGTCACAACAGGCATCCAAGGGCTAGTATGTGCAACAACAGTTTTCCCAGAGAGCTTGATTTTGATAGGCTTCGCCTTCCCAGCTTCAGCTTTGCCATCCTCTTTGTCCTTAGTGCTTTCTACAATTTCTTCCTTGGGAATACCTGGGGCCACTGAACTTTTTTCCTCCTCTTTTTCTGGCTTCTTCCAGCTGAATTTCCCAAAAGAAGATGATGTTGGTGATTCTTTCTTTACTTCTTCTTTTAATTGGAGTTTGATGCTACCCTTCTTTTTGTTTTCAGCCTTTTCAGGGGAGTTCCCACCCTCAGAGAGTTGGTCCTCTAATTCCTCAGGAACCTTGTCATTCTCCTTTACTTCTTTCATGATCTTTGCCTTTTTCTCTTTCTTCTCTTCCTTTGGTTTCTCACTAAATTTGCGCTTTAGCTCACTTTGACGTCGTCTTTCTGTCTCTAGGACCACAGCCAAGCCAGCTTGGCGGTCCAGATTCCGCCGCTCCTCATACAATGGGTTTTCAACCACATATTTCTGGGAAGAGAAAAGATAAAGGCTCAACAACTGGTCAAAATACTTTAAGAGAAAAATCTTGGTCCCATCACTGTTGTAATTCACTTAGTAGAAATCCCTAGCGTCATCTTCCTCAAGGATATAAATGGTTCTATCAGGTCAGCATCTCTTACTAGGACTGAGAACTTCCTAGTGATTGTATGGAATTTGAAGTGTTAATAATGACTTTTTCTGGCTTTGAATTTGTTTGGCAAAGTCAAAAAGATTACTACAGAAGTGAGAAACTCCACAAGTGAAAACCAACCTTGTATTTCTCATTGTGTTGGTGACCCTTCACATGTTGTTCTCCAGAAATTGGATCCCCCAAAAATTCCTCACAGAGCTGGCAGTAATATCCCGTGATGGGAATCAGAAACTCAGAGCCTGGAAGAAGTAGAATAAAGTCAAGAAAATAAGTCATTTCCACCTAGGCTGACAGTAACCAAAGGAAATCCCACTTCCCCTTTGCAGCAAAATGGTTAATGGTATAGAGGACCTTACCCACTTCTGAGTCAGAGGTAGCATTTAGATGAATTCCAATGGCACAGTCTTCTCAACTTAAAGCTTGAACTCAGGACCTCTATCCCTTCTATCTCTTGGGAATACTAATTGGTTATTTAGGAGTTTCCTGTGCCAGACTCATTTCTATTGCTGATTCTCCTCAAACTCCAACTAGCACTAAATATTTTAGGAGATTTAAAAACTATACTACCAGATAGTTGGCCCAGTAACACTTGTATAAGAGTATCTTATGTTGGTGATAATTACTCAGGAATTTATCTTCTACAGATCTAAAGGATGTAGCAGCATTGACTATCTAGGAAGATAAGAAACTGAGACGTTTAAAAACTAAGAAGCTTTCTACTACTCAATCTACACCCCTAATAATGACTGACTACTCAAAAATATTTCTTAGTTGGAAAGGCTGTTAAAATTACTTCACCTCTTACTGTTGTTTTTTACCTGTATTTCAAATAAATAAGATTTTGGAACATAAGCCAGTGATAAAATTATATTTTAAAGTGTTATACATATATTTAACATGTTATAGATTTTTGGCCACATGGATAGAAATTATTCTTGTCTTACAGAGCTCTTTATTTCCTTAGGACCTAGTTTTGCACAGAGAAGGCATTCTTATAGCTATGTCAAAAGGAATACTTATGTTTCACTCTATGCTGTTTCCTAGCACCTTAGTTCAGGGAAACCTCTTCCCTGGCTGAATGTAAGGAAACTACAAAAAAGGCAAGGACGAAACATACCTTTTGCAGGAACAGTTATCTTGTCAGTGCGCTTTACAGCATCTTGCTTGGCCTCACTCTGGGTCTTTGAAGCCCAAGGTCTGTTGTAGGGATCCAGTGTCTATTTGCAAGAGGCAGAGGCGCTCACACAACAGCACTAAAAACTCAATGACCTACTCTTCTCTCTTTTTCTCCCCCACACACCAGAGGGGACCAGAAGCCCCCAGGTACCCACCCCCACCCACTCTGCCAACTGTTTAAACGGAAATCACCTGTGGAAAAGGTAAACACATGTTAGAGCAAGTACCAGAATGGATAAAATGAAACAAATAATCAGGTACTCAAGGAATCAAAAGAGGATGAAGCCTCACTTACACTTGTCATGGTGTTTAGTTACAGGCAGGTCCCCTGGACTGAGCCCTGGGGATGGTGTCTCCTTTGTTGGTATCTCTTGGCTCTTCATATTGGGGCTCCTGCCCATATGAGAATGTTTCATTTGCCAGCTTTGTAATGCAGATGGGGGTACAGAAGTATGAGGGGAAGGAGGGTAAGAGTAGAAATAACAGAGGTCAGGATACCTACCTGTGTGTGCTTCTTATTGTGCATATGAGTAAAGAAGTCAAACATGGTCCCACAGATGGTGTTGCAGTCTTTGCACCAGTGATTGCCAGCATCATAATACTCATAGGCAGCAATGGGCTGATCAGATTGCTTAGCAGTTGGCTGGGGGCTCTCGGCAGGCCTGGGGCTCTTAGTATGGGAATTCTCATTGTTTACCTTTGATTCCTACAGGGAAGAAAACCTGCACTTAGAAGGAATTCAAGGCAGTCTAGATCTGTATTCTCTCAGGAAAAGCAAGTAGCCTATCACAACTGCAGAAATAGGGCTGTGTGATTATATTTCCAGTGTACAAACTGGGGAAAACCCCACAAGAAATATGTCTGCAAGGCTCAAACAGAACTAATTAGACTCCACAGTGCTATCTTATCATGAAGAATAAACACAATGGCAACGTATTTGCTTATATATACTAAAATATCTAGAAGAATATTCAAGATTATGGAAACACTGGTTGCCTCTGCAGTGGCGAAGCAGAGAACAAGGATGGATAAGAGAGTCTTTTTACCATATACCCTTTGGTAGATGTTGAATGTGTTACCTATGCAATGAAATACAATAGTTAAACTTAAAAATCATAATGACAACAATGGAGGGAAGAAAAACCAAAATGGAAAAGGTAACTGAAAGGTTATGCAAATACAGAAAATAGATGATAGTGAACTCACTTATCACAGATGCATCCTGGTAGGGAAAACCGAAAAGCAAGGCTGATGTTATGTACAAAGCAGTCATCTATGCATGATGACTTAAAGGAATCTGAGTAAAATATTTCTAACTGTCTACAATACAACTACTGGAATTTAACACTTCTGAGTTAATACGAATCCTCTTTTAAAACATAGCAATTCCTCAACATTAGGTTAAAATAATAAATACTTTAATATGAATTCATTTGTCAGCAAGCTGGTAACAAGACACTTAGGAAATAAGAATTTTGGTTAATGTTGGAGAGTAAGAAACAGAAAAAAAGATAATTTTGGAACAAAGAGATGGTTAAGTATGAATGAAGTTCTCTAGTAGACAAGAACAAGGAACAGAGCACCTATAATATTGGCTGGTAGGGAAAGGAAGACAGGGTAGAGGGGAAAAAAAAAATAATCGGCACTTCAAAGATAACCTTTCTCTTCTAGAGTCTTATTTAGAGTCACCACAGAGATCATACTCAGCAAGTAAAGATGGGCACATGCATATGTTGCTGGTGAGTATTAACTGGCACCATCTTTCTGGAAGAAAATCTAGGAATACATATTACATATCTCAAAATTTTTTATATTCTTTGACCCAGCAATTCTACTCTTTGACATTTATCCTACAAAAATTATTACGTTGAACAACAGGTGATTTGACTGGTTAAATTATGGTGTTCATACAACAAAAAAGGTCATTAAAAATGTTATTAGAGAGGTCTATTTATTGACATGAAAAAATGTTCATGATATACTGAGAAAAATATGTAAAAAAACCACGTTTGAATAATCAATAAAATATGTAAATAGGCAGTGAATGTCAAATGTTACCTTATCCAAAAGACTTTCCTTAACTACTCTATATCCCTTAACCCATTGTCTTTTTTTAAGCACTTGTCATTACCTAACCTGCACTTGTTTATTTATTGTCTATCTTCTCCTATTTCATGAGAATAAGAAATAAGGACCTTGACTGTATAGTTTCTTGCTATACTTCCCATATCTAGAATAGTGCCTGGAACTTTCTTGGAGATCAATAAATATTTAAGTGAATTAACAAACAGAAGAAGAGTATATGGAATAATGTACACCAAGGTATTAATAATAGCTGTCTCTAAGTAAATGAAATTGTGGAAATGTGACTTCATTTTTATGAAATGAAGAGAAAGAAGACCACAAACCAACTATATGTTTTAAAGACAGGCAAAGAAAGAAAAAACACCAAGGACAGGTAGAAAAGAGAAGTTGTAGTCACAATATTCTTTACTGCTGAAATGGAAACTGAATTACAACATATCCTTGTCAGCTTCAGAGAACATCAAGACTCACTCAGATAAAGATGATAGATTATCATGGGGTTCATGTATAAATGGAACCCCAAAACTTTCTAGCTTTTCTCTCATCAAAGGCCCTGAACTCAATGACCCTGGTGTAAAAAAGTATAAAAGAGTATAAATGAGTACAGTCCTACTTGGTTGAGAAAGAGAACTCTCCCAGGAAGACATAGAATAGAGTTTGGTTGATATAGAATACAGAATATCCTCTTCTCTACCCCCAAACATTAACTGAGTATCTACTATATACTAGACATACCAAATACTGTGGGAAATACAAAGATAAATAAGTTATACTCTTTTTTTCTCAAGCAGCTCTCATTTACTGGAAGAGACTGGCATGAAACAGACATGTTGTGAATAATGTTTTAAATATGACAGAATAAAATAAACCTTATAAAGAAACAAAGTAATATATTATAGGAGTGCTAAAGAAGGACTGACTAAATCTGGAATTCTTCATGGAGAAGGTAGCATTCAAGTTGGGCTAGTAGTTTTGAGAGAAAGATTATTTCAGGCTAATAGTATTATTAATGCAAAACTAGAAAGGCACAATAAATAGCATACTGCATGTCTGCAAAAGTGCAAGCATTTTGTGGTAGGAGTGTAAGATGTAGTGTATCATTTCTTGAGCACTACTTATTTACTATGTGCCAGGCATTGAGTTATGTACTAGGGACTGTACTGAAGAATGAGACAGATATGGTCCCTTCCCTTGAACCTCAAAGTCTATTGGGGGAACACATGTAATTATATAATTACAACTGTCATAAGTGCTAAGAAGGAAAAGTACAAGGTATCATGAGTATATATCAAGCAATTTTAACAGTCTGGGAAATCAAAGAAGGGAGTTGGAGAAATAATTTAAGCTGCGACCTGAAGAATGAATATGACTGTTAGAAGAGAGGATAAGGAAAGAATGAGATTTGCATGGTAACCAGAGGGAAGAGAAGATGCAAAGATGTTAGAAGGAATGATACATTTCAGGAATGAAAAGGCCAGTAATGAAATTATAGTAAGCAAGGAGGAAATGATGCATGAAAGGAGGCTGAAGAGATAGGCAAGGAAATACTGTGATCACTGGCTGCATGTGGAGAAAGGTATAAGAGGGTAGCAGTACAAGCAAGGATTGAAAGTGGCTTGAACATGAATGGCAATGGAGATGGTGATATGGATGGAACTGAGGTTTACTTTGGAGGGAGAGCTGGTATAATGTGTAATTAATTTGGTATGCAGCAGTTAAGGAGAGGGAAGTACTAAGAATGCTTTTCAGGTTGTTGGCATGAATACTGTTGGATAATAGTGCCATTCATTGATATGGGTAACACTGGAGAAAGAAGTTGGAGGGAGGTATCTATAAGACAATGAAAAAGAAATAGTAAGTAGTCTGTTGGACACTTAGGTTTGGATCTCAAAGAATCATTTGAGATAGAATATAAAACTGCCAATTGTTAGTATGGTATTGCAGCACAGAACTGGATGAAATGACTAGGAAGAAAGTAGAATTTTGGGGAACTGAGCTAGGACTGAGCTGTGAAGAACTAAAATATTTAAAGATCAGGTACAAGAGAATAGGCAGCAAAGGAGACTGAGCAGCATACTAGGAGAGAAAGAAGTGTGACAGAAGCCAAAGGAAGAAAGCATTTTTAGAAGACAGTGATTCCCTGTATCAAATACTGATTTGAGAACTGAAATGTATTCACTGCCTGCACATGGTGGTGACCTTGTTGCTCAACATGAACCCACAAAATGGTATATACAAGTTATAATAAGATAAGAAGCCAAAGTGGAGTAGGTTAAGGAATAAATGCTAGGTCAAGAACATGGAGGGCCCTAAATGCTGAGGATTTGGGATTCTACTTTGTGAGAAATGGGAAACTGCTGAAATTCTGAAGGAGAGTATCATGATCTATGCGTTATAAAATACCTCTAACAGGAGTAAGAACAAGTTGGAAAGAAAGCTAATAAAATGGTTAGTTAGAAAGCTTCTTTACAAGTTCATGGAAATGAAAAATATAGCAGAATGGAAAAGTTAAGTTTTTACCTTGCAAGAGGAGTTTGAGGACGATGAAACTTTTTCTGGACTCTTAGATTTTTCTGCTTTCCCAGGCTTCTCTGTAGGCTCTTTACTGTCATTTGAAGACTTCTGGGATTTATCCGAAATGTTAATTCCCAAGATCTGAGCCACTTTGTCCAGTTCAGATTGCTTCTTTTCAGCCTCTTCTGCCTCTTGTCTAAGTTCTGCAATGTCCTTCATAATGTTATCCTGAAGCCGACTCACCTCCACCAGGAGTGGGTCTTTGTGGCCATCCTTTTCCCTTCGTTTCTTGCGTAGCATTTCCCCTAAGTAGTCAAAGGTCAACAGAAACACAAAGAAAGTAAGTTTAGACAAGTTATTTTTCAGTCATATGTAGTAATCACTCGAGACTATGATCACAAAATCTTTTCCCATAAAACTTTTTAAAAGCAAGTGAAGCTCTCCTTCCACATGGGCTGGTTTAGATGAAGTTTCTGTGGAGGTTAAGGATGAGTGATTACATTACCTCTCACATAGGGGTTATTACCTAAGGATCTACAGACAGGCTTCAGGGGCTCCATGAAGTCCCAAAACGGTACATACCAATTTGTGTGCATGTGTCCTTCAAAAAGGTTAATAAATGTCTTAACTATGAATCCAGTGACTGTCCTCTTCAGAGAAGCAAAGAATTATTCAGAGGGCAAAAATGATTCAGTAATATATTTGACTTTATCTGATTTAAGGACCATTCACCAATGCCTACACTGAGTTTTACGTTTTGCCTCAGGCTCACCTGATGTTTTATCCTATTCCAAACAGGAGGTCCTCATTCATTAATCCTCACAGGATTAATAACTAAGATTCTCATCCCTAAATAGTTCAAGCCAAAACAGAAGAAATTATATATTCTCCCATTTTGTTCTTCCAAACTGTAGTATTTAGAAGCCTTATATTCGTTCCTTGGTATGTATGTTAATTCCCAAAAGCACTGATAAAGAGATGGAATCAAAAGAGGTATCATGGAGCATCTTTTTGTACCAAAAAGAAAGTACTCGAAAAATGATGGGGATATATCAAAAGGTCACAGGAGTCAACTTAAAGGGGTTCCCACTGGCCAAATCTGGGGCAATTTGAGCATGAAAATAAATAATGATAACCTATTGAATGAAGAATCCATGAGTTCACACTGATATAAATGTATAAATAAATGGAGGAAGGGTGTGTGTGATGCTCCTCCTTACAATAGAAAGCCAAGTAATAAAGGTAGAAGGAATGATGAAATTAGAAAATCACTATTTAACAATCATCATAATAACTGATTCAGGCAAGAATCATCAATGAATGCTAAAACTAGTAGGCAAAAGTATGCGGAACAACTGATTATTTACAGTCTCAAAGTATCTCCCCTATAAGATACTTACTAATTTAAAAAGGTAAAATAGTAACTTTACAATGGAGAAACCTCGCAGACACCACCTTAACCAAATGATCAAAGTCGACATCACTAGTAATAGGACAAATAATACTTGCTATGAACTCGGCATTACTTCTGTGATATTCCTGCCAAAAATTCATAACCTGAATTGAATCATAAGGAAACATCAAACCAAAATTAAAGGACATTTTACAAAATACGTGACTTCTCTTCTTAAAATGTCAATGTCATGAAATACAAAGATTCAGGAATTGTTACCAATTAAAGGAGACTAAAAGAACATGACAACTAAATGCAATACATAATCTTCCATTTTCTTTTGCCTTAGTACATTATTTGGACAACTGGTGAAATGTGAATAACCAGTATAGTATTATATAGTACTACTAATTTCCTAATTTTGATAAATGTACTATGGTTATACAAGTCAATTCTTTGTTGTTAGGAGATATACACCGAAGTATTTAGAAGTAAAGGAACATCATATATATAACTTACTCTTAAGAGTTCAGAAAAATTACACACATACACGGATTGAGAAAGGGAAAAAAGAATAGAGCAAATGCATTAAAATGCTAGCAATCGTGGAGAATACTTGCGAATTATTTACCCTGTTATTGCAACTTTTCTGTAAGTCTAATTATGTCAAAACTTTTTTTATAAGTGAGACTTCAGGTCACTTGAACCTGTCGGAGAGTCCCAGTTCCAAAAGCTCTTCAGTCGGGTCTCTTACTCAAGTTATTACAAAAAAAGGGAGTCATGCAAAGGAGTGAAAGGACTGTCTGATACCTTGTTGTTTATGAAGCCGCTCCAACTCAGTCCTGAGATAGTACATCTTCTTCTGGCGAGCTTCTCGATCACTCTTTAGCTTTTCCCTTTCTTCAATAACCTGCCAAGTCCAAAATGGTAAGAGTCCTTCAGCCTCCAACATCCTCCCTTTTCTACTGCACTCTTCCATAAACCCTCATGCTAGCTAATATTTGCACACAAGGATCTAAATGTCTCACAGAGGCTCTGACTGTATAGTGAAGGTGATCTTTCATTCTGATCTAAGTTCCAGAAGAGAATTATCTTTTCCAGAGCTACAATGCCCAGAAAGTATTATTTTTATGCAGAAGCATTATACTATTAATTTTAACCTAAAGCCACTGATAGCAACTATCAGATAGTGGTTCTGAGCCCAACGGGAGCCATAAGGAAAAGAATTAATATGTGCTATGGATGAAGACTGTGTTAGTTGCACTGCATCTATCATCCTATTTAATCATCATGACATTACCTCTGCTTTATACTAAGAAAACTGATGCTGTGAACAATTAAGTAACATATCCAAGGTCATATAGTAAGAGGTTTAAAATTGAGATACATTATGAGTCACAGCTCATGATCTTTCAACTGTATTACTACCATCTAAAAGAAAAACAAAAAAACAAAAAAAAACATGGCTTGTCTTTAATGGGCTAGTGTGAAAAACCTGCGTTGTTATAAGCCCTGACCCAAGTGCTAGGCTTTTAAAGGGAAAGAAAAGGGAAAGCGCTCAGTCTCCAAACACTGTCTCTGCAGTCTTACTTAGGTTTTGTCTTTTTTGAACCTATCCGTCCTCTTTTCCAAGACTTTAGCAAAATGAAAGGCTGAAATACAGGATATCCAAGTACAATAGCAAATTAAGAAGAGTTTGTCTTCTCAAGGATTAGCTAAATTTCTTCTAAACTTTAAAAAAATTAGATTGGCCCTCCAATTTTCCTTTTCTTTTTTCTCCTCAAGCCTAACTTATTAGAAAATCAAATTTATATATATTTTTTGTTCCTAAACAAAGTGAGTTATTAGTTTTTAAGGATAATTAAAATCAATAGTATTAATTTTTCCATTTAAACTTCTATTCAGTATTCCTTGTCCCAAAGTAATTTTTACCTACTGCTCTAAAACATCTAGAATTATTCTCTCTCAACCCCAGCCACTGCTCCCTTCCTTCAGCTTGGGAACCCAATGAACCCTCACAGTATAAAAACTACTTTAAAAAAAAAAAAAAAGTGGCACAAAAATATACTGTTATTCCTAGAATCTAAGATAAACCAGAGCAAGCAGAGCTTTTTTCTTGGTTTAATTACCAAGCAACAACTAGTTATTAGCTTTTAATTCTCATAATCACTACAAGAAAAGGATCCAAAACTTGAGATGAAACAGACTGATTCTCCTTCACCCAACCCAATTTTGGTTCTTCACTCCCTGATGAGGTCATATTGAAGACTTCAAGGCTCCCAGCTCCTACCCATAGTATTCTAAGGCAGATAATTTGTATAGAGAAATAAACTTTAAAAAGCAAAAAGAAGTCTAGCAATCATAGTGGGACCTAGGGCCAGACTTTAGTTTGGTCCTAATGAGAAAACACTTGAAAAAACAGAGGGGGTATATACATTAATCAGGGTTATGACGATAGCCTCCAAAACACTAATAGGGCCTTAAAAATTTTAGCTCCCTCTAAAAGACAAATGCGAATTTATTTTAAAATAGAAGATACAGGCACAGGATCCCCAAAGCCAATATTCACCTTCTGCTTCTGGGAAGCACGATTCTTCTCATCAGAGATCTTTTCCGGATTATATCTTATGAGTGATGGGATGGACACCTGGACAGGCACTTGGGCAGTAGGAAGTGAACCTAGCACTGACTCCTCCTGCTTGGGCTCAGCAGGAGTCACAGTGGGGATCACACGGAGATTGGGACGGCTACGAGTAGCTTGTTTGGTAACTGGCATTACTCTGTGAGGTTCAGGTAAAGGGTGCTTTGATGGTTGAGAGGTGGGGTACATGGGCCACCTTGAGGCTGCATATGCCATGTAGTGCCTATAGGCATCAAAGGAAGCTGGGGGAACGGCAGGTCCCTGGTAGTTTGGAGGTATCCGAGCTGCAGCAAACTGAGAGGCTCTTGGCACATGAAACTGAGATAAAGAAGCAGGGTGTGGAAGTCTAATTGGGGCAGATGGGGCTGATGGCAAAATGCACCTGACTGCAATAGATGACTGAAACCCACTGCCAACAGCCTCTGGTCCTGTAATATGACTCATTGAATGGTCAGACTTTAGGAATGGGGGGCTGTTTTTTGTGAGTAGATAAGGATCCACAGGAGAGACTGGGTGTGGATGGGACACCTCTGGGGAGTGGGTACTGCTATGGTGTGCCTCCCTGCTCTCCAGTTTGTGAGGATCTGATGACCGTCGATCAACTGAGAAGCGGCGGTCAACTGAGGAACAGCGGTCTGCTGAAAAGTGCCGGTCAACTGAGGATCGGCGGTCAGTGGAGGAACGTGATGGCTTCTTGCCATGAAGTCGTTCCTGGGTGCGTGCAGCCAGTTTACTAATCTCTGCTACTCCAATATCCAGCCCTATGGTCTTGAGCAAGTCATGAATCTTGGCATATTCTGGATTGGTCTCTTCTATTGATTCTAGCTTTACAGCTGGAGCTGAAGAGGGCAGGGAGCTTGTCTTCTGCCTCATAACTTCACTCTCAGAGCCCCCAAGGGGCTTTGGTGGAGATTCTGCTTTTAAATCCTCTTCTTCATCTCCATAGAGAAATTTTTCCTCATCCTCAATGTCAGGGAAGCTACGTCGCCTTTTTTCCTGTGTACTGGTAGAGTCTGCCAACATGCTCAAAATGCGGGAAAAACCACTGCCATCCTGGCTTGCTCTCTCATGGGGCAGCAAGAAGTCTGTGGGTCGCTCAGGTCCCTCAGCCTTTGTATCCAATTTCTCCTTGTGGCACAGAAAACTTCCAAACTTTTCTCTGAGAGGACTGTTGTCTTTGGGCATCCCAGGGAGGGGACCCCATTGGTAGAGGTTGCCTTGAGGTTCCTTCAGGGTAGTCTCTACCATAGTCCCCTTATTGTTTTCAATCTCAGAAGCAAAAGCAGCAATAGCGCCACTTAGTGGGACAGATGGGTGTCCAGCGTAGAGAGGGTGATCCTGGCTGGAGCTGGTATTGTTGGAAAAACTCTCAAGCTGCAAAGAAAAACACAACTGATTTGGTCTCTCTGTTCAGAAACTCAGGAAACTAATAATTAGATAAATACTTAGATGCTTTGTTATTCTTGAATAGGGGAAAGATAAGTATGTATGAAAGGGAGATACAGTATCCTTAGCCAAATTCAAGAACTGGGTCCCTATCTCTCCAGACGTTTCTATGTCAAGGAGAAATGAGAAATAAGGCAGACTAGATTGAATCTGAACTTTTGCCCATTTATTGTAGTCCTTATCAAGGAATGTGAATTCAAAAGATCTTTAGAGATGTCCTAACTTACGTACTTTATTCTCTATGGATCCCTAAAAGAAAAAAAAAAAATGAAAGTGGAGCTGCTTTGGTTAAAGTCAGTCAGGAAACTCTGAAACACTAACTGATTAGCCTCCCCTTGCTTCCCTGTGCCCTTAGTCACTTCTTCAGAAAACTTTAGCTCTTAAGAGGACAGCTAAAAACCAGTGCTCATATCTGAGCACCGTTTTATAGGTGAATAAAAAATGCCAATGCTCAGAATGGTAAGGTGACTCGTCTAAAAATCACACAGCAAGTTGGTGGCAGAGTCACCTGATTTCTGGTCTAGTGACCACCACTCATACAGGAGGAAACTTCAGATCAACTCTTTCCTTTGCCCTTCAAGCTTCATTTCCAAGAAACCTATATTCAAAAATTCCTACAGGGCTACCGAATTTAGAGAAATAAACAACAGATATTCTCCAAAATGTCTGTTTAGAAAGCCTAACATACAATAGAAGCCTTCTATTGATGTATTATTAAGTCTACAGTTCTCTTTGGAGAACCTTTGAGGGTGTAGCTCACAGGCATAACAATGTTGGTTCAGCATATATCACATAGATACCATTAGGGACACAGCTCCCAGATAAGAACCAAGCTTTAAGATATTAAAGGGACTAGCAAGATACCACACACACACACACACACACACATAATACACACACACACACACACACACACACACAAAAAATGCAAATAGAGACCTTCGCAAGGAAGGCTCCATGTCTACTTCAATCCGCTTCTTCAGAATTGACTTCTTGGGCATCACAGATACTTCTTCAGGCCGATGTAAAGAATATCCTGGCTCTGATGCTGTTAGGACACCTGACAATCCAGGGATGGGACAGCTAGTGCCACCACCATCAACTCCCACCAGTTCCTGACTCAAGCTCCTACTTCGTTCCTCTTCTTCCTCTCGTTTTCGCCTGGCAAGGTCCAGCTCTCGAAACTCAGGATCTAGAAACCTAGGGCTTGGGCTCCGTCTACGTTGTCGATAGTTGCGGGTCCCTGATGTAAAACTTGGGTGATCACTTCCCAGGCTGTGCATCTTTTCTGTGTCATCATAACGGGGCCGTTTGGCCTCCCGGCTCCTTTCCTCAGGTCGAATAGAGTAGGAGCCTTTCAGTTTGTCTCTACTCCGTTCTGTTCCATGCAACGTCTCATCATGACAACTGATATGGGCACTATAATCAGAACGATGCAGGAAAGTTTCTCTTGTTCGGTAGTCCTCGAGCTGTCCCAAGAAGGGACTGAGAGGCCCCTCCTCCCGGGAAATATATCTTTCAAGACCTCGAGAGCATTGGGAACTTCGAGTGAAGACAGAATCATCAGTCAAGTCATCCCTGAAGAAAGAGAAAACCATCACTGAATACAATGGACTTAGAAAGAGCAAGACCGGACAAGGCTAAGAGACATTCGACAAGGAGGCTATAGAACGCCTAGATCAAAAGACAATAATGAAGTCAAAGAACAAATCTATATATATACATGAAACACTTCCTCTCCCTTTCCCCAGAGGCAGTTTCAGTTTCTAACCAATATTATTACTAATCTATATAGAGAGAACTTTTAGGCTAATTTCTTTGATTAGATTTTGGTGATGCAGAGTATCATGCTAGGGTTTGGGAGATATGAAAACATCACTACAACACTACCAAGAGCCCTAGGTTACACAACTCCACACTAGCCAAATTCTAGCTCTGCTATGAAAAGTGTGGTCTCAATCAACAGCATCAGTATTACCTGAGAACTTTTAGAAATGCAGTTTCTCAGGCTCCACCCAGGACTACTAAATCAGAATCTGCATTGTAACAAGATCTCCAAGTGATTTGTATGTACTTTAAAATTTGAAAAACACCAGTCCAGATCAATGATTTTCAAGCTGTTTTCCACAAATTCTGAAAAATGCTCAGGAGCTGCCTAAAGGAAGGAGGTACTAGGAAAGCAGAGTTTGCATGGCTCTGGGCCTTCCACCTCATTGAATTGTGCTAGCCCCAACTTTCATCTGTTTATATAGTAAAATTTATATAATATTTCATTTGGAAAAGAAGGTTTTCACTGCAGGGAAATTTTTTTTTAAAAAACTACTGATCAAACTGGCATGATTTTCTTGTAAATTTTAGATAGTTCTCCAATTCTTTGTTTTGCTGGCTCACATATTAAAAACGATGAAACTCCCTCACAGCCTGTTTTGTTATCCTCTTTCCTGCTTTGCCTGAATATCCACAAGCACTCTATTAATCTTGGGCCCAGGAAAGAGTCTGTGATGGTTTGGCTCACTACTATTTTTATTTCATAGAAATAAAAAGGTCTTGGACCTTTATGACTTGAAGGTAAAAATATAGGATGGGACATCTGTCTTCTTAGCTCAGAGCTCTACACCCACCACACATTGTAGTTCTAACTTTTTTGGGCATTATGGTCACAGAGCTTCTACTGCCCAAAAAGAAAGTTTGTAATTTAATTTACAAATGGAAATAAAAATCCTCTAGCACTTTAAGTATACAACTTTTAACGAATCTGAATGAAAAACTTACACGCAATTCACATTCCAGTGAGAATTACAATCCGCAGGATGATAATTATTGGTATCTTCTACAGTCTCTAGTAGATATTTTTGGTTTTTTTTTGAGTTTCCAGAAATGACTTTTTTTCTCCTTTTATTTATAGTTGCTTTCCTATCTCTGGGACTAAGTTAGAAGAACATCAAAGAGTTGTGCCTTTTCTTCTTCCCTGGCCCAGCCTTTGTGCTAAGTTTTCGACCTAGGTAACAGCTATAAATAACTATATGAAAGACTATCAAGAAAAAACTTTATCATCTCCGCTAAAAGAATGCCACCTGTGAAAATCCAGGTGTCTGTTACTCATCTTCCCCAAAAAATGTGAGGGAGTTTTAAGGTCTCAATGTAGAATGAAAAAGAAAAAAATGGGAATGACCCAAGGACAATCTCTGAAATCAAGTATAATTAGAGTAAAATATTTTATTCTGTAGGTTTATCAGCCATGAACACATCTATTTCAAGGGAGGAATGTCCACGAGTTGAGTCACTCCACTGCTAAAACATCACCTACCATACAAAGTCTCTGACCACATTAGTAAAGGGGAAAAAACAGGCGCCATGGGTAGGAGTGGCAAGTTCACCATGCTCCCACATTCAGTTCCCCACTAGAACTATTACATATCACCACTAAATGACATATTAACCCAAGATCTAATCCAGCACTAAATATCAAGAAGCTAGAAACAATGGCTCTCAGAAAGTATCAGTCCAGACTTGCGATCTCCAGCAAAAGGAGGCAAAATAAATAAATAATGAAAGAAGGCATAAAAACAGTTAAAATAATGAGCCATTATGTAAATATAGGCAGAAATCAGTTTGTTTATTAAAAGTTCATGAACTCCTACAATCTGGTGACTGCCAGAGGGGAAGGGGGTTGGGGGACTGAGAGAAAGGGGTGATGGGTTAAAGAAGTATGAATTAGTAGTCGATAGATGGTCACGGGGATGTGGAGCATGGCATAGGGAATGCAGTCAGCATTAATGTAATGGCTAGGTACAGAGCCAGAGGAGAGAAAGAGCAATCAGGGGGATCATTTTATAAACTATATAAATGTCTAACCAATGTACTGTACTGTATACTTGAAACTAATAAAATTTTTAAAAGATCTAGAAAGGAGTGTAGTAAATTATATTACTCCTTTTGTGATCTGAATGAAGCAGTTTCCAGGAAACAAAATATATAGAATTCAAAAAAAAAAAAAAGTTCACATCTTCCTTCCCCAGGTTTCCCAAATGATAAGAGCAAAAACTAGCTGCAGTAAAAATGAACACTAAAAAGGGCCAGCTGATCCCCTGTAGCTCAGAGTAATCTAGTGCCAGATTCTCTCAAAAAGCTTTAAGTCCAAGTCTTTCCTAAAATAAGGTCTACCTATTTAAAAAACTGATTATTGGATGTGTGATGAGTTCATGTGCTCTCACTGTACTATTCTACTTTTTTCATGTTTACAAATTCCATTAAACAAATTAAAAGTCACATGTGAAACATGTATACATGTAAGTCTGTACACCAATGTTCATTGCAGCTTTATTCATAATAGCTGAAAAGTGAAAACAACCCAAATGTTATCCATCCATTCATCACTAGTGAATGGATAAACAAAATACATATACCGAAATACTGGCAGTAAAAAGGAAAGAACAGTTATATGTTATCACATGCATCAATCTTGAAAACGTTATGCTAAGTGAAAGAAGCCAGTCACAAAGGACCATATATTGTATGATTCTATTTATATGAAATGTTCAGAATAGGCAAATTCATAGAGCTAGAAAGTGTATTAGTGATAGGCAAGGGCGAGGACTGTGGGGGACTAACAGCTAAGGATGGAGGTAATAAAAATGTTCTAAAATTAATCATAGTGGTGTGGGTATACAACTCTGTGAATACACTAGAACTGTATACTTTAAATGGGTGAATTATATGGTATATGAATTATGGCTCAATAAAGATGTTAAAAAATGTATATGATTTAAAAAAAGGTCTACCAGAGCCCAAACTTCCCATTCTTTCCCTCTGCTGATACCCCAAAATGCCTGAAGAAAGCTGTTTATTTCTGCCTTTTCCCTAAGGCTAATCATAGAGGAAAAAAAATCCTACTCCTTCAATGTATGTCAGGGCAAGAAAGAGCTAGGAGATAAGAATTACATGAATGGAACTTAAATGTGCAGAGTACTTTGATAACCAGGGGGAACTGACCTTACATCCACAAGCCTTTAGAAGCTAAGTGTCTTCACACAACCTGTTCATGATTTCTTTTCAGAATAAGTAACAGTCCTACATACAGAGCTGCCAACGTGAGGACACTGATAGCCCTGGCAATGTGGCTATAACCCAAGCCTGATATACATTTTAACAGATTAAATAAAGGAAAAGAAAGAATTTTAGGGTCTCCAGAAAAAATAAACACCTACAGACAAAAGATGGAAATGGCTTGTTTCATTAGCTGAATACTGGACTCACTGTCAGGAAACATCCTGAGAATGACTATGGCCTGGGTTTAGGAGACAGTAATTATCCACACAAACCATATTGAGTAAGAGTATAGGGGGCAAAAAGTCAAAAGAATGGCCTATTACTTCTTTTTAGAACCTTATTCTTACTTTCTCTACAATAGACTTGTCAAAAATAAATAAATGAAATGAAATGAAATGAAATGAAATGAAATGAAATGAAATAAAATAAAATAAAAAAGACTTGTCTCTCTGAAATACATGATCTGGGAAAGATGATTACTGCTCCAAACTCCCCAAGAGGAAAATTTTACTTTTTATAACTTAAAAACAGACAATTGACTATCTGAAGAACATATGTATAGTGAAGCTCACGGAAAGGGAGATGACACCCTAGGCCTAACAAGAGGAAACACTAGTTACCTCAAAACCTCAGCAAGGAAGGAAGACAATCACACCATGTACCACCCATTCAGACTGCCTACGCAATCATCTCCCAAAACAGAAGCAGCCAGAGGGGCAATGGCTGTTGCCTCAATAAAGTGATGTAGTCACATATCTTGAAGCCCTATCTTCAGAAGCTTCAGTGTTTTATGACACAAGACTGTACTGCCTTGCCCCGCTGCATCAAATAGCCACTAGGGCTTTGAAGTAACTATTAACTAAAGGGCAGCATTGGTTCGCAGACTTCCTGCCCAGCTGTCTCCCACCTGCCTGCCTATGCTCTGTGCACCACTGCATGGACAGTCTTAGTCTGAACGAACATTACATTGATTTACTGCTTTTGCTAATCATTTGTGAAAATTCCTAATGTGCTGGGCAGATTCTTAGCTCTTAGAAAGTAAGTGCTTTCCCTGCATTCTTATCCTTACTTTTACTTTTGTGAGGTAAAAAACACCTAATGTGATTATTTACTTCCCATATACAGTTAATTTACTAGTACCTGAAATTTATATTTAATATTCTATGGAATGTATCTATCCTTCCTCAGCACTTAATAGTTGTAAAGTATTAACTGAAATTAAATATTTTTAAGGATCTCTAACTTTCTGTTAATGTTTATATGTTTAATATGGATAATATACTACACATGAATTTACCTAAACCCTTTCTGAATCTATAGTTTAGCCTGGATAAGCTGAAAAATAACACCATTTAAGGAAGATTTCCTATTTTGTCCAGAACTTTCCTTTGCAGATGGGACCCCTGGTACCACTATTTTAGAATCCATATCATCTCAACTGTTTTTATTTTGGGAGACTCTATTTATGTCCCCTCAGCTTTCCCCTTTACGGTTAGACCAAAATAACCTTTTGAAGTCTTTTCTTCTACATAATTCTTTCAGCAGTAAAGTCTACATCAATATATTCTCATCAGAAAGCCCTTTCTAATGTTATACTTTGTACTGGACATAGGGCATATCTTCACAGCTGGCACCACTCTTTCAAATACATCATTCAGAAAATGGCAACGTTTCTGCCTTCAACCACTATTATAGCCCTGCCTCAGATGAAGCCCACCTGTCCACGTCCTCCAGATTATCCACTGGTGACCCCAGTCGATCACTAAGCCGCCGCCGTTCTGGTATGCCGACACAGAAGTGGTCATTGCCGACAGTGATCCTTAAGCTCTGTTCCAAAGAAGAGTCAGAACGCAGACCAGGAGAGCGTCTCTACAAAGGTAAAATAGAATAGCTGATAGGTCAAGACATCTCTATACTCAAAAATGTTCTCCCTAGTCACAAAGTTGTGGCCTAACAAGGTGAGAAATGGCTATGGTAAGATACGACTCCAAAAATAAAGCACTTTTTAAAAAATTATCATTTTCTTAGATGAAAGTCCACACTTCTAACCTTCCCAAGCAATGACATCTCATTCTTCCATTTACTGGTACTGGGCATGGGACTAGAAGAGCGAATTAAGTCTGCTCTCATAACCTATACATTTCTAGTGAAGGAGGCAAAGCAAAAAATGTTGGAAAAAAAATACTTCTGATAGCAGTAAGTACTATAAAGTCATTAAAACATAACACGAAAGAGACTGGGGAAAAGGAGTTACTTCTGATAGGATGGTTAGAGAAGGCTTTTCTGAGGTGATAGCATTTAACCTGAGGCCTGAATGATGAGATGTCAGTCTTGCAAAGAACAGATGAAAGAATGTTTCAGGCAAAAAGAAGAAAGAGCTCTGTAATGAGCTTAGCGTGTTTTAGATTAACAGAAAGGCAGCCACTGCAACTGCGTAAGAGTGACAGAAAAGACAGGTAGAAGCCAGTTAGGAAATTTAGATTTTATTCTTAAGAATAAAATAAGAAGCCACAGAAGGGTTTCATGCAGGGGAGGGATATGACCTGACTCCATTCTTTCTCCAGATGCTCACACTACTCATACCCTCATCTCCTTCAGGACTTTATTAAAAGTTACCTTCCTGGGAAGCCTTCCCTGGCTACCCTATCAAAATTAAAATTCACTTCTTAGGCATCTAACATGCCAAAACATTTTACTTTTCTATTATCCAACTCTCTCTGCTAGAACATAAGCTCTACAGGGGCAGGGGTTTTAAACTGGTTTGTTCACTGTTATACCCCCAGTACCGAGGACAGCACCTAATACATGGTAAATGTTCAATGAATAATTCTCAAATGCATAAAGGTTTTAAAAATCATTTTGATTGCTTGGTATAGAGTAAACTGGAAGGTAACAACAGTGGACTGTAAAGGAGCCAAATGTAATAATCCAGGCAAGATGTAATATGGTTTAGACTACAGTAATGGCAGGAGGACAGTTTTGGGGACATATTTGGGAGGTAGAGGTGACAGGTTAGACAGATGAAGTTAATCTGACAGATTAGGCTTGGGATAAGGGAGATGATCGCTGTTTCTGGCTGAGCAATGGGTGATGTCATATACTGAGCAAATAGGTTGTGCATTGGAGAAGAAAAGGGGTTATGAAAACAAGTGTTCTGTTTTCCTTGCTTCCTCCGTAGTAACCAACACTCTGACTATAGCTGCTTATCTACAAAAATCTTAACATAGCCACAAGTCAATTCCCCCATGACCAGAGCATATTGTTAGTGAGACACTCAAGAAATCAGAAACTTTGACCTGGGTTTTTTTTTAAAAAGATTGGTGAAGTGAAAATAAAAACGAATTCGAAACATCACACTGCCCAGAGGCTTTACAGAGTGATGCTTATGGTGACAGGTCAATATTATATCTAAACTTTTTAACCTCATGCTCTTTATCTGTAGCGGGAGAATAACGGTAAAAGTCATAAGTGTTGGGAACCAGGCAGATATGAATTGAATCACAGCTCCATCACTTCTTAGCAGTGTGACCTTGATTAAGTTAAACTTCTCTGGGTTCCTCAGCTGTTCTTTAATAAGGAATTATTTTAACTGCCTCACCTTAAAGAGTGTGAGTGTTCAGAGAGAATGTGTAAAGTGAAGGGCTAAGCATAATTCCTGCCACATAATTCAGTAAGCAGTAGTAGTTATTACAATGACTGTAGGTATGCACACTTCATTTCAGAAAAGCAGCTTCAATTCAGATAGTTTACACTAACAGTTTACACTCCAGGTGTCTACCCTAGCACCGTTTAAGCAACCTTAACTTGCCACAAAGACATTTCAGTGTCTTTTCTGAGATCTGAGGGGCTACTCAGGTCTAAGGTGATATAAAACCACGGAACTCTGAGGAAGCATCAACTATTGAAAAAGTACCAGGCACAAGGTTTGGAGAAAATTCCCCTCGCCCTGGCAAACTTTTCCACACCTCACCCATGATGAGAGAAACAGCCTATTCCCAGGATATGGAGCACTGCCTCCCGACCAGCTGCCCGAGCGGGTCCCAAGTCCGTTATTGTGCGAATGAAGCTCTCGGGGCTGACAGGGAACCTCAGGTCCGGGAGACGCCGAGGGGACCCATGGGGGTAGAGGGCCTTCGATTTTGGTACCCTGGCCTGGAGGCCTGGGGCGCCAGGGCTGAGGGCGTTTCTGGACGCGGGAACCCCAGGCGACGGGGCTGGGGAATGGAGGGAGTCCCGGTCAGGGGGTGGGATTACCCGGCCGCCGCTGTCGCCTGGATGGTCTCCACGGCCGTCCCGGGCGAAGTCGGAGCGGGACTCCCCCCGGCTGCTGCCTCGGAAACCGGCCGGGCCCGGCGGGAAGAGTCGTCGGCCCCGCGGCGGCGACGGGGAGCCGCGACGGGCCCGCGGCGGGGACGGGGAAACGCGACGACCCCGCGGTGGGGACGGTGAGGCCCGGCGGCCGCGGGGTGGGGACGGGGAGCCGCGGCGACCCCGTGGCGGGGACGGCGAGGCCCGGCGGCCGCGGTGCCCTGAGGGCGAGCGGGGCCGGCGAGCCGGGGTGCGCGACGAGGAGCCTGAGGGCGGCAGAGGCGAGGTGCGGCGGGCCGGGCCTGAGGACGAGCCAGAGCTGCGGCCGGTACGCGGGCCGCCCCCGCCGCTCTCTTTAGGCCGGTGTGAGGAGACAGAGGAGCGGGCGCCGCTGCGGTACATGGCTCCCACGGCAGCGGCCAAGGCTGCAGCTCCGACCCGGAGGCGCCCTGGACGCCGGGCCCCAACGCGCCGCCGCAGCCGCAGCCTGGGCCGCCAGGGCCGCTGCGCGCCGCCCCCGCAGTCGGAGCAGCCCCCTCCCCTCCGCCCAGCGCCGTCCCGGGGGGCCCGGCCGAGCGCGCCCCCGCGGCCGCCGGTTAGAGGGCGCGAGCACGCGCCCGACACACCCCCACCCCCGCCCTCCGGGGCTCCCCGCTTCTCCACTGAGGGAGCGGCCACAGGAGCAAGAAATGGGGAGGAGCGCGGAAGCTGGAGCGAGGCAGGGCGAGGGGAGGGGAAGTGAAGCGCGCGACCTGCACTCCACAGCTCCGCCTCCAAACCCGCAAGATGGCGCCGCTAAGCCTCCCACTTCCCCTCCCCCGGCGACCACGTGACACCGAGGGCCTCCGCGCGGGGTGGGCCGGGCGGAAGGGAGGAGTGGGACCCGAGCTCGTCTTTCCAGGGTGCTGGAGGCCTCAGGACGTGGTGGGCCTCGAGGCTGTGGGAGCACCTTCGTCCTTCCCTCGTCCCCCAATCCTATTAATTTACGTGGGGACAATTAATGGTTATAAATGATGGGAATATAAATAACCCCCAAAACATTTAGGTATGTCAGAGGTCACGCACCGCGGCAAGAGCGCCCACGAAAGTCCTAGCCTCCCAAAAGAAGCCGAGCGACAGCCCTCAGTTTCCAGTTTGCCTGATTTCTAGAGGTTGAAATTGAGGATGAGAAGGTGCGGAGTAGTGGCAAGAACCCAACCCAAAGCAGACATCCGAGTAAATTTTCGCTCTCAACCAGAATGCTTGTGCCCATGTGAAAGAGCACTCACCGCCAGGAGTCCAAATAATGATTGAAGTCCTGGAGAGGTCTTTTTTTGAGCTATTCAAATACCCCGACTCTGACCAGAATTTTTCTGGACCCCTGGCTGTAGGAGTAGTCCCCAGTCTCGGGATCCTGCATAGTAAGCTTAATAGTCAAGAAGAAGATAACCCACAAAAGAAGAAAAGCAATGGTCAAAACACGCAGACCCTAACCAAACTCTTCAAAATAAAACAGTGGCTTAACAGTTTTCATCTATCAACGAGAAACACAATACCTGAAATTGGTATGAAAATCAAGTTTCTAACTCCAAAGCAAAGGCAGAACAAAGAAATTTAGTTATAAAAGATTTCCGTTTTCTAATTTACGTGTTTACATATTAAATTTAAAATGTATCCAACTTTACATATTTGTATAATGGCATACACTTACATCATAGTTCAGTAAAAATAAAGGAAAATTTTTACTAGTTGATTTTCTTATACTCAGCTTACTTCACTCCTTAACATTACCTGCCTGTTCCCTGTAGGCATTCGAATTTCCAGTTCCTGACTTCTGGGTTTTGTGGCTCAAAGAGACCTTAATCATGTCAAGATTATCAATACAGTCTTCTATATACGTTTTAACACTTTTAGGATTTTATTTTCCATATTGGGATTTTGTATAGGAATTCTCACATTATCTGTTAAATTAAAATCTAAAATTATTTTTCACAGATGAATAGCTAATTTTGTTTGAAACATGAATTGAGATTACCTGCATACTTGGAAGTCATAGTGAGGGAATAAGTTAGCAGCTAATGAATAAAACCTGCCAAATGCTAATTATCTACATCTCAATGTTTTCTTTTGGTTGTGTTATTTAACAATAAAGAGATTATTTTAATGTGATTTCTTTGTGAAAAGAAAACAACACTAGGACTGATGATGGAAATAAAAGTGAAGCCATCTGAGAAAGTGATGGCACTTAACCAGAAAATATGAGTTATATGCAAGGTTTCCGAATAGTATTGAATACATCCTGTGAAACGGAGACCTACACTCAGAGATTTGGATACATAAGCTCCATAGCGTAAAAGGCCTGTCAGAAAGGGGTGACAGTCTATGTTCGTGAAATTGCCATATAAAATAGTCTGGAGAAGTTGATTTTAGTCATCTCTGGTTTGGTAAGATTAGGAGATCTAGGACACGTTACCAGGGTTCACTGATACCTGGTTTTCTTCTCATTATGGGCATGAGGAAGAGGATACTTTCTTCCTCGTTTCAGAAAGGAGATCATTTGACTATTTCCAGCTACTATAAGATGTGAATGAAAGCACCTTGTATCACTTCCAAACCCAAGATTTTCATGCTCTCCGTTCTCTTCTTATGGGCAACTAAGGCAGCCATGTGTTCCAGATGGTACTGCTTGTCAACCTGGGTCCCCGAGTGATTCTGTGGAGCAGAGTATCACCCCCACCCCGAGTTGAACATGTACCGTGAGCACAAAATAAAACTTTGTTGTGTTAAGCACTGAAATTTGAGGGATATTTTGCTACCACAGTACAACCTTGCCTAATCTATTATGGAGGCGTTTTTTGGTTGTTTTGTTTTTTCATCTGTATTTTCTGACTTTGGGGTTATTTATATAATTTGTATAAAATTAAAAACCCATAAAAGTTATTTTAATGAAAAATAATTTAAACTATGCCAGAAGTATGCCCTATCTTTATTAGCCTATATATGAATTTCGGCTACTCATGCTTTTGGTGGGATCTAAGTAAATGTGAAGAAAATGAATAGGTATTTATAGATACTTAGAGTCAATACATTTTACATCAGAGTTAGTTATACTCTGTATCAACTTTTCTCCCTCAATCCTTTTCTAATATTGAATAATTATTTTTTATCAAGGCAGCTGGTTTCCATGGTATATGATCAGAAGCCTCTTCTGCTTCCCCTTTAGTCTGCCTTTTGTATAGTTCCTTCCATGTCCTGCATGAAATCTCTTGCAGATTCTTTCACTTTTCAAGTAGTTTTCAGTCACACGAGTTGTCTTATTATAGTTGAAAATATCTTGTGCAGGGTAACAATTACAACTTTAAAGTTCATACAAGTTAAAAGTTCTCTCCTCCCCAGCTCTTCCCTGCTTCAGACATAAAGCTTGCTGTGATGAAGGGAGGTGTGCCAGGTTTCTCCACATCCCTGTCTTTAGTCCTCAGAGTTTACTTCTCCTGTCCCACCACTAACTGCTATTTCTGACACTCCCACCCCCACTCTTACCCCTCCACACACACCCCAAGAATTTGGTGCAGGAGAAGACGGGATTAGGGGAAAAGAGCATAGTCTTTCCTGATTTTTGCAGGATGCTGTTATCTTCGAAAGTTTGTTCCCTATGAACATGGAGGACTCACAAATGGCTCTTTCTCTCTTATGTCACCTTTGTGGATTTTGTTATGACTCTCTTGCTAGGACTGAGGCAATGTTCCTCCTCTGGTTGAATGCCTATGACTCTTCTCCCCCACCAGTCTTTGACCTTCTAGAGGTTCGTCTCATGTAAAGTGCAGTCTCCTGGGGCCCTTTCCTCTCTGGGCACCCCTCATGGGAAGGATCCTTTTAAAATTACTCTAGGTCAATTTCCTTCTAGGTATACTTGGCCCACAGGACAACTTATGCATCTTTGCCCTACTGGCAATAACAGTGCAACCCATTCTCCGTGCCACCCACCTTACTTGCCATCTCAGGGTAGCTAGTTAGCCAGGATCTTGCTCTTGGACTTCCTCAGGTGGAAGTTAGGACATCAGTCCTTATAGACTTTGAACCCCCAGGATATATAAGCTAAACATTCTGAGGTGCTAGTGGAGGCTTCTATTTCACTTGGCTTTAGGCAGAGGGAATGACCCTCCTTTATCCCCAGAGTGGCAGGAGAGGAAATATAGAGCCCATGGATAACTCTCCAACACAATCCTCATTTTCTTATATAGACTCAATGTGGATGAGTAGCAATGCTAGCAGACTGGTTCACAATCTCTTCCCAACTCTCTCTGAGGTGGAGAAGGGAAGGGGCTACCTGGCATCTGTTGTGTCACTTTATGCTTTTGATGCTTTTGCTGAAACTCCAAAGACAACAGGGAGAATCTAATTAACATCCTGTCACAACCGTTATCTGTCATCAATTCAGGAAACTCGTACTAGACTTCTGATGAAAATGGTGAAATGGGTTAAGAATTTTAACACACACACACACAGACACACACACACACACTATAGCAGACATATAATGATAGATAAAACTTGAAAAGAGAAAAGTAAAGAGATCTAACCTTTAAAATAAGATAAACACCTATGTAAATATGCTGAAGCCACAGACCTCCTGGGCTTTGAAAATAAGTCTAGAAGCAAAGGTAGCAGTCAGAGATTTGTCTCCTATGGATAGAGATGTAAATGCCTTCCAGGAAGTGGAGGACCTGGGCCAGGTTTTCAGCTTGAAGCCAAGGACACCCATGCCACTACATGCAAGTTGAACAAAACTATCGCCAACCTTCTGCTTGGAGCTATAGTTTTATGGGAAGCTGTGTGTCAAGTGGGTGGGAGGATAAAAATGTTGACAGTCTTTAGATGAGAGCTGAGCATAGACACTCCCTGCTCAGTGGCTGGAACGGCAATTCCATGATATCATCAGTGTTCCTACACTCCAGTAATAACCACTTAGAAAATAAGACTTTATATTAGCAATAGTAAATTTAATCCATGCATTTAACACTATTAAGTACCTAAACCCCACTAAAATGGCAGTAAAGGGTTTTGTTTATCTTTTTTTAAGGTCTAAATTCATATGTGCAACCTGGATGTATGAAGGAGATAATGCCTCATGGAGTAGAATTTTGACCAATGGGAGACAGGAACCACTAAGTAATTCCCCCCCACCCACTTCTTCCTTTATCTCACTTCTCCCAGGGTGGTCTTGAGATGAAGTTTGTTTATTGAGGACACAGTCCCTAGATCCAGCAATCAGTTTAATTTAGTGGTAGCCAAGTTGATGAAACATCCTCTTGTTTCCCCTTTCTTTCTTTTCTGTTTCACTCTCTGTTTCTCATACTCGCTTCCTGGACTCCCTAATAATAAAATGATGCTCTGGTTTCTGGGAAACTGAGGCTAGCAAAATTAACAAGGTACATTTGACTTCATGAAAATTAACACCTTCTGTTTATCAAAAGACACCATTAAGAGAATGGTGTAGAAAAAGTTATGTGCTACACATAAAAAGGACTCATATGTGCTCGCTTCGGCAGCACATATACTAAAACTGGAACGAAAAAGAGATTAGCATGGCCCTTGCGCAAAGATGACAAGCAAATTTGTGAAGCATTCTGTATTTTTTTTTTAAAAAAAGGACACATAGCCACAATATATAAACAACGGCTTTAAAAAAATAAGAAAAAGACAGACACCTCAACTGAAACATGGACAAAATACTTGATAAGTCCTCAAAAAAGGAAATCCAAATGACCGGTGAACTTTACTTATTGATCAGCCTCCCAATGTGTAACTAACCTTCTACTGCCATCACCACCCCACTTCTCCTGGGAAGGTTCTCTTCTCACTCTACTTGGACTCTGACATCCTGAGCCAGGCTGCTTCTGCCAGCCCCCCACCTGAGAACACCCTCCTGAATCCGCCCATGCTTGGACATCTCACAGCAGATCACCTGTGGAATAGACACCCTCTTTATCCCCCTGGGCTCTGACTCCTATTCCCAGGCTGCCCTTACCTGAACAAGCTCCTCATCCTGTGGCAGATGACAAGTTCAACGATTTTTTCTCTAAGTAAATGTGGCAGATGATGCTAGTTCCCACCTAATATCCGTGCCCCCTTTATGGATTGACTTGTATCCCTCAGGAAAAGATATGTTGGAGTTCTAACCCCCAATATCTCTGAATGTGACCTTATTTGGAGATAAGGCACAAATACATAAGGACAAAGGGAATGGGAGAAATGATGAGAGTAGACAGGAGATGTTGACAAAACTTGGGAGCTAGAAAGTGGATGGTGATGGGTAACAGACAGCAAAGCAAAAATTTAGGCATATAGGGAGGCAGCCAAGAAGAAACCAATGATTCATACTCAGAATTCTAACTGTTTTAGAGACCCTAGGTACATCTGAAGGTGAGATTTGGGGTGGTATTGAAACAATAGAGTTGGGTTGAAAGTTGCTATAAGGAGCAGATGGATCCCTTGATTCTTTCCAATCTATGGAGCCAGGTAGTGACTGTTCCTTCCCTTTCCTGGCAGAAGATGTAAGGTTACTTCTGGAACAGTCTCCACAGCAGAACAGAGTGATGAGATATTATACTTAAAAAAGGACAAAAGCCTGGCAAGACCTTCCAATTCTTTTTTTACCTGCTTCCAGAATGCAAGCAGGGAAGTCCATATTCCTAGCCAGGAGACTGGAGGGTTCTCCCTTGAAGAAACGGAATCATTCTAGAGCAAAGGTCTATAGATATCGACATTTGGAGAACTCCGCAATGAAGCCCACTTGTCCACAAACACACACCCTGCACCTAAAGCTGCCCAACTTCTTAGTGCTTCTTTGTTAAATACAGATGACAGCCAAGGATCACCAGCTGGGAATCTAATCTGCACCTCTAACCTGAGCATTAGAAATGAAAAAGAAAGAGAAAGAGAGAGAGAGAGAGAAGAGAGAGAAAGAGAGGGAGGAGGAGGAGGAGGAAGGAAGGAAGGAAGGAAGGAAGGAAGGAAGGAAGGAAGGAAGGAAGGAAGGAAGACTCAAGAACAGAGAAAGAAAGGAAGCCAAAAGAAAATTAAAATAAAATATAATCTCAAAAAGATATGAGATGGTATTACAATCATGAAATGAAAGAAATAAACTATAAAAATAAAATGAGACACAGTGCTTGGAAATTTAAAATCTAATGGGTAAAATAATAATTTAAATCAAAGAGTGGAATTTAAAGACAAAGAAATCTCCTAGAACATGGAACAAATGTCAAAGAGATGGATAATAGAGACAAACAGACTTTTAAAGATTAGATGATCAGTTCAAGAAATCTAACATCTGACTAATAGGAATTCCAGAGAGATCCAAGATAAAAGTAAGGGAGGAAATTATCAAAGAAATAAAATAATATATAAAAATTCCCAGAACTGAAGGATAAGTCTCCAAATTGAAAGACCCTCTGAGTTCCCTATACAATGAATGAAAAAAGACCCTCTAAAGGCTCACCAGAAATTTCAGAACACCAGAAATAAAGAGAACATCCTAAAATCCTCCAGAGAGAAAAAAGAGGCTACATGTAGAGGCTCAGGGATCAGAGTGGTACTGGACTTCTCAATAGGCACAGTGCAGCAAAACACCCAAATTCTGAGTGAAAATTTAGATTTTCAATTTAGACCTGATACCCAGCCAAACCATCTGTTTAAGCTCTTCAAGATGGCCCCCAATGAACTACATCTCCTAACTCTTGCGTAGTCCCTTCCAACTCTGAATGTAGGCTTTTCTCGGATTCACATTAACCAACAGAATATAGCAGAAAAGATACTGCCAGTTTTGTGCCTGACCTTTAAGAGGTCTTGCAGCTTCCATTTCCTCTCTTTTAAAAAGGTTTTAGGTCCCTAGCTTTTAGATGTTTGAGGTACTACATAAGAAGTCTGGTACTCTGCTGGAGAGGACAAGTACAGTGGGAGAGGCCCTGAGACAACACAGTGCACGTGTGC
>NW_024354503.1:15143627-15164324 GCF_902729225.1 Pteropus medius | reverse complement strand
AGAGCCAATGTTTCAGTTCTAGTCTAAAGGCAGGAAAAAACTGATGTCCAGATCAGCTGTCAGGCGGGAGTAGTTTCCTCTTATGTGTGGGAGGGTCAGCCTTTTTATTCTTTCAGGACTTCAACTAATTGGATGAGACCCGCTCACATTAGGAAGGGCAATGCTTTACTGAGTCTACCAATTCAAATTTTAATCTCATCCAAATACACTCTCACAGATGTACCCATAATAATATTTGACCAAATATCTGGGCACCTCATGGCCCAGTCAGGTTGACACATGAAAATAACCATTACGCAGACTTTGTTAAAGTTTATGTCAGATTCTCTTCCCTTAAAATGAGTTCTGTCTCAAGAATGGTTCCTAGCTTATCAGGACTAGTTTATCAGGCCCTCCCCACTGGTTCATCATACCTACTAAGGCAAGATGAATCCCAGAGTCAGACATAGCTTGGATCTCCTCCACATTGTTGATAGTTGTCATATGAGCTATGGTCTGAGAGATTAATAATTATGCCTCATCTTTCTTGTCCTTGAAGAGCTTATGGTCAAGTTGGGACTAAGAAATCATAGCTTGAGAAGTTAAATTATAATATTCTTTGTTTGATATATCATAATTTGTTGTGGTCTTCAAAACAAATTCATCCTTCTCTGGGAACTGCCTCCCCCAAAAGACCACTTCAATCACACTTGTGCTCTGCAATACCATTCCCTGATCATAGTTGATTGAAGCATGGATGGATATCTGACTCAAACTGAGCCAATCATTAGTTTCTCCTGGGAGTTTTGCACTGGGAGACACCAATGCACAGAACCATTACAAGCTGAGTCGCATTATTGGCAATTGTCTGCATAACTCCTGCTGCTTAGATTCCAGAAGTTACCCTAGTTCCTTTTCTTCTCAAGATCTGATTACTAAAATTTTTCTTGGATTCATGAGATAACTGTAGAATGTTTTCCAACACCACCAAGATGGAAGGGGTCCAAGTTGGCAGTAGTCAGGTCAGTCTTAGTGTGAGAAAGTCCATATTGTTGAGCCCTTGCATGACCCTTACTAATGGCCCCATGGCCACTTTGTTCATAAGCTCATAGAGCAACCTCTGGGATAACTAGAGTAGAAACCTGACACCATTTAGAATAGGTCATATTGTTTACCTGATTGCTGAGAGCCTCTTCTACTCCTAGGATACAAATCTTCTCACTAGAGTAGATTGGTTTGCTAACTTACATTCTACTCACCTTCTAGTGTGCCTTCCTATACTCAGCCTAGAAAGCTAAAAATTTTGTCTTAAATCTTGTCGAAGTTAGTATTCCATATGTGATCGAAATTCTACCAATCAGATAGATGCACTTATATGAGATTTGAATTTAAAATTGAGTTAACTGAATTCAGTGGGGAGGAGGTGGAGTGTGAAGTACCCACTGGCTGCTGTGGATCATAGCAGAGGAAGTGTGGTTCTACGGTTACCAGCTTGCCGATTTGATGGTTTCCTGTAGTGGTAGTCATAGCTTACCCAACCATAGCAGAATCAGTGAATTCTGGGGGCAGGTGGTTGCTCTTGTAAGTTTCACCTAACAGTTATTCCTCTAGCACTTCCAAATATTATATAAGCCACCTTTTCCCTTTAAACTAAATAGAGCGATATCTGTGATCTGCAACTGAACCTGACAGAGAGTCTCACATTTGGGAATCATTCTGAAAGTTTTATTCACATCATTCTTCTCCAAACTCTCTCTCAATATTATTCCTAATTCCCCATCTTGCTATACCATTAACCTCCATCCATAAATCGATATAGATTCTTACCTCACGTTCTGGGAAAACTAGACAGATAGATGTATTTCTTGAAGTCCTGCCTATTCCTGATATCCTCTAGGGTCACTCTGGGGGGCATAATTTTGCAGTCATCCATTTCTTTATAATGCCAGCATATCAGATAAAGACAACTATAAACTAATTTTGAATCTTTTCCACTGTAGTCAATTGGTGACAGGGCACATCCCATTAGGTCATAGTGGTGGAAGAAGCAGCAAATGCATCAGAAGGAGGGGTTTGAGTACTGTGAGCCACTTGTGTCTTCAGGATCTGCTCGAGCCTCATTTTGTATATATTATTTCTTCTCGATGATGGATCCATACCCAGCTTCATATCTGGAAGGACCGCATAGTAACCAGCTCATGATGAACAGCTTGGGTTCCATGGTCATTCCGCGCCCAAGGCTGAGCCGCAAGCTGAGAGCTGATTCTCAAAGGGAGAATATTTACTTGCCAAAGGTCACGGTCAAAGGGCCTCTGTAGTGATTCTCCTGTCAGAACTTGCCACAGGCTCTATGTATTACCTCAATCTGCCACAAACACTGTGAACATCGAAAGGATAATGAGGACCAAGTGGCACTGCAGACTGGACCAGCTGGAGAACCTTCTCTTCCTCAGAGTCTCATTCAAATATGGCTTCAATTCAGGTGACCAGGTAAGGAGGTCAGAGCAGCATACCCAAGTATGGTAAATATTGTCTCTAAACCCACGCAAGTGATGTCTCTTTTGTTTTTTCCACATAGTTTAGGTAGCACGAGTAAAGCAACTTCATTTTGGAAGGAACACCTGTATGCAAAACTGCGAAACACCAGAAAACTTTGATGAAGTGAAAGTCCTTTGTATACTGTAATCTTCCTGCCCTTTAATATACATGTGTCCCTAAAGCATGTAAGGTACCTGCTGTTTAATACTCTACAAGTCTTGTCAGTCTGATGTCATCAATTCAGTGGACTCACTCTGTCTGATTTGGCTACAAATCAGGGGTTCCCACAACCCCCTTTCTCAAGTTTGATAATTTGCTATAATGGTTCACAAAACCCAATGAAACATTTTACTTACCCTTACTGGTTTATTATAAAGAATACAAATGAACAGCCAGATGAAGAGACACATAGGGTGGGGTCCAGAAGGATCCTGAGCACTATGTGCCACCCTTCTGGTACATAGATGTGTTCACCAACCCAGAAGCTCTCCAAACCCCAGAGTTCAGGGATTTTTACAGAAGCTTCATCACGTACGCATCATTGATTATTAACTCAATCTTAGCCCCCTCCCTTTTTCAGAGGCTAGTGGGTGGGGCTGAAATTCCAAGCTTACAATTATGGCTTGGACTTTCTGGTGACAGCCCCATCCTGAAGCTAACCAGGAGCCCACCAAGAGTCACCTCATTAGAACAAGAGACATTCCAATCACCCAGAAAATCCCCAGGAATTTAGGAGCTCTGTGTAATATGCTTCTGTCATCGCCATCACTCAGGAAATTACAAGGCTTTTAGGAACTCTGTGTCAGGAACTGCGGGCAGAGACCAAATATATATTTCTTATTATGTCACAACCAGCAATATGTCTTATGAAATGGATAAGGTGGTTAAGATCCCTATATACTAAATTATGGCACAGAGCCAGAGAATTCATGTAACCATGAGACAGTATATAAATATATATTAGTGTGTATATTCTATCTATTGTTTTCTGTTAATTAAGTCAAAGAAAAAGATTCCACCAGCTCAATATTCTATTTGTGCTCCTCCTTTTTTAGTAACACTCCTCCCCAAAAGATAAAACCACTATTATGACTTCTAATACCCTTGATTAGTTTTTCCTATTTTTGAACTTCATACACCAGCAGTATATGAGCATTACAGTTGATCCACATCTTTGCCAGATTTTGGTATAGTTGATTTGTCTTTTTACTTTCAGCCTTTTTAATAGATTTGGTGCTGTTTTAACTGTTTTTTCTTAGATTCTGCATTTGTTTATTTAGCCCATTAATCAGAGGGCCAAACTAACAACCAAAGTTGTTTACAACTCCCCTGCAATCCAGCTTTTGCAAACATGCAAACGGCGTTTTACAAACCCTCCAACCCCCTCCTTTATCTAACTCTCACACACCAAGCCAATATTTCCCTTGCCCTAAATCACCCAGGGTTAGGTACAAGACAACAAGAGCCCACTCCTATAGCCCAGCGCCTGCTGACACTATTCAAACCAGCCAATTCTAAACTGTTTACCTTGGCCAGACTTACCTTTCTTGCAAAAACTTTAATGAAGGCTGTGGCCTATGCTTTCCTCTCACTCCTGCTTCTGCCTCCTGACCAAGTCTGGTACTTTCCCATGTGGCTCTGCATGGCATGTGTGCCCCCCTTCTCATGAAAACACTAAGTAATAAAAATCTTTCAATGGCATTAGCCTCTACATGTCTTCACTCAGTCACCTCTGTGAATCCTGTAGACACAACTGATTTAAATACTATATCATTGTCGTTTTAATTTTCATGTCCCTAATGGCAAATGATATTGAACTTCTTTTAATATTGGTTTATTGGTCATTCAAAAATCTTCTTGTAGTCTATAGCCATGCTACCCTGAACAAGCCCGATTCCGTCTGATCTCGGAAGCTAAACAGAGTCGGGCCTAGTTAGTACTTGGATGGGAGACCATCTAGGAAGACCAGGTGCTGTAGGCATAAAAAAATAAAAAATAAGGGATTGCAAGCTGACAAGGTCCTTGCAATCTGTGAGGTCAACCAAGGGTTGCCTCACCTAAAAAAAAAAAAAAATCCTCTTATGGATTGCTTGTTTGATTTTCCTGCTATTTTTCTATGTCTTTTATTGATTTTTAAGGGTTCCTTATATATTCTGCTTTTAGTCCTTTGTCAAGTACACGCATTGCAAATGTTTTCCTCCTATAGTAGCTTTTCTTTTTACTTCCTTAATGGTGTCTTTTGTTTGTCTTATTAACTTTCGCATTTTAAAATTGCTATTTTAAACTCATGGCATAGAAAATAGTTTGAGAGAAAAGTTTTCATTGTAAAAACCCAGGAGTCTGAAAACCCCAATTCATAAATTTTTTTAAAATTTTATTTATTTATTTATTTTCAAATTTTAATAACAATAATCATGAACAAAAAATTTCTAAGACATGTTTTTTTCTTTATAGTCCCAGAGAAATTAAAGATTCCTTGAATCAGGGAAGAAAGTGGAAGTCAGAGGTAAAATAAAGATCTTAGACTTTGAGAGATTCAAGAGTGGGTGACTTGCATCTCAATTCCCCTCCCTCCCTTGCTGTGCATAGAAATGTAGGTGTGGTAATGTACCATAACTAGGCAAAGAAGTCACATGATAGCCTCCTAAATATCCTGAGACCCCACAGTGTTTCAGAGAATAGTGTTTCACCTTGAACCAGCAACTCATGCCGTACATGGATGAGACTCAGAGACATCCTCAGGGCTAGCAAGAGACAATATGAGACTGAGTTATCAATGGAGGCACCGCTGAGTCATAATTGAGACAAGAGATTAGACCAACACTTTATTGCTGCAGACTTCAAGGGTAGTTACCAACAAGGTTCCCAGTGATCAGCAAGAGAGAAAACTGTTTTTAGAAACCAGGGGTGCCAGAGACCCTGTGAGAGTATATTAAGACTCTCTCTCCCCATTCATCAGGAGATCACATAGCCCTTTCACACTCCCTGAAGATATATTAGTAAGAAGGAAGAGGATGAGGAGACTATTGAAAAGCCTGAGAATTTACCTGAAAGAGTTGTTTTGCCAAGAAGATTCTGTTTAAACTGAAAGAGATAGAGATTCTATTAACTAACAAATTTAAGTTACCGATCAGTGAGTGGTATTGGGGTAATTTGATCAATTATAGAAAATCAACTATATTTTCTCAGCATATGTGATTGCAATTTTGTAACCACACTACTATAATAAATGTAAATGATTTTATGCTTTCCTGCCTCGGGAGGAAGCTTCTTTCGCAATTATTCCCATTCTTTATATTAATTTAAATGAGGCCAGGCTTGATCACTTTGTGAAAATAAAAAACCTAGCAGTCAGGGGTTTTAATGTTTTGCACTATGCCAAATCTCTTTTGATTTGAGAAAACAGTATTTATACTTGCATTGTTAGTACTGTACAGGAACATAGAATTGTCAATTAGCACAACGTTATCAGGGTGATAAATCAAATACATGATCAAGTAAGAAAACTAATAAGAACTATAGGTATATTTGGAAAGTAATTTCCCCAGGACAAAAGTCTTATATGACCTCTTTATTCAAACTATACTTCCAAGGACATACATATATTAAGAGAGAACAGAGCAAGTTGATAATAGTTATGAATAGTCACCAAGTCTCCATTTTGCACAAATAGAAAACAAGATGGACAATTTTGTAAATGTTCTCAATCCAACTCCTTATCAAATCATATTCCTTGAACTAGTTTTATAATACAGAATGATATTTCTTCCTCTGTTGCTGCAAGGAACATCTTCATTACTCTCATAGACATCTTTTTGTTAATTTTTGAGACTTGCTTTTAAAGTTCGGGTTCTGGAATTTCATTAGTTAGCACTAAAAGCTAAATTCAGGGTTTTAGATCATGATTTAACTGGCTGAAGAAAGAGATGAAAGGATTTTATTTAATACTGAACATACAGCAGAAATCTCCCATATTAATCTTCTACATTTAGTAATACTTCTCTTCCTGTTTATTGACTCCTTTTCCTCTGTCCTGAAATATGCAGAAATCTTACCTCAGAAATTACCTGAATGTGATATATCTGAAAAATAGATTACTAATCAGCAACAAAAAGGAATAAACTACTGATACATGCAACAACAAGGAATGAATCCCCGCAACACTATGCCGAGTGGAGAAAATCAGGCCCAAGAGTCCATATCATATGATTCCTTCTATATGAAGTCCCAGAAAAGGCAGAAGTCGTCTATAATGATAGCAGGTCAACAGTTGCCTGGAACTTGGGGTAGAGTGAGGAATTGATTAGAAAGGGGCTTAAGGAAACTTTGGGGGGCAATGAAAATATTCTATATGTTATGGTATAGTTACATGAGCATATGTATTTTTCAAAACTCATTGAACTATACATTTAATTGGTGAGATTTTGCATTTAAGTTATACCTCAATAAATTTAGTTATTAAAAACTAACTGAAAAGAAATAGAAGAGAGTAGAAGAATCATAAGAAATTCAATTTTTATTTCTGGCAACATGGTGAAGTAAGATTCAAGGTTGAAACTTCATTCTGAAAGCAACTAAAATGCTGCAGAAAATAGAAGAAAAAATCTCCCTTGAATGCATCAATGAGCTGAGAAGAAAGTGAGAAATGTTCAGACCAGAAACTGAATAAAGGCAGAAAATCAGACAGAAAGACCATTGAAGGAGCTTTCATTACTAGAATATTGTCAAGCCAAGTGAACTTGAACGCTAGACTTTGAGACTCATAGATCATAGCCAGGGTCTTCCTAAGGTTCTTCTAAAAGAAGACATCCCCATAAAACCAGGATCCCAAAGGGCTATATCCACAGTTTAAGAGTAAATTAGAAATAAACCTACCATAAGGATTTGAAGAGACATTTCTCCAAGAAGACCAACAAATGGCCAATAAGCACATGAAAAAAATGTTTAACATCACTAATCATTAAGGAAATATGAATCAAAACCATGAAATACTTCATCCCGCTAGGATAACTATAATAAAAAAAGACAGTAACAAGTGTTGTCAAGGATGTAACAAAATTGAAACCCTCATACATTTTTGGTGGGGTTGTAAATCGTGCAGCCACTTTGGAAAACCATTCGGCAGTTACAGTTAAATGTTAAATATAGTTACCATATGACCCAGCAATTCCACTACTAGCTATATACCATAGAGAATAGAAAACATGCCCACATAAAAACCTGTACATGATGTTAATGGCAGTGTTATTCATAACAGCCAAAAAGTGGGAAGAATCCAAATCTCCATCATCTCACGAATGGATAAACAAAATGCGCTATGCCCGTACAATGGAACATTATTTGGCAATAAACAAGAATGAGGTTCTAATACTTACTACAACACGATGAACCTCGAAAACATTATGTTAAGCAAAATAACACAAACACAAAAGGACTTATATTGTATAATTCCATTAATATTAAATGTCCAGAGTAGGCTAATCAACAGAAACAGAAAGTATATTAGCAATTGCCAGAGACTGGGAAGAAGGAGAAATGAGGAATGACTACTAATAGATACAGGATTTCTTTTCAGGGGGATGAAAATTCTCTGGATTATATATTGGTGATGTTTATACAGCCTTTCTGTCTGGGTTTCTGCCTAAAAAACATTGAATTGGAAACATTAAAAAGGTGAGTTTTATGGTATGTGAATTATATTTTAATAAAGTTGTAATTTTTTAAAAATTAAGTAAATTTGCTTTCTTTGCAGGGGATTATAAGGAAATTGCCTGTCTTGACTCTTACTACTTACTGAACAGGGGAAAACTTTCTTTCCTGAGAATTTATACCCTCTATACTGCCCCCACATAGGTTTGTAGCCCAAATTCATATTGTTAGGTGGCCTGAAAAACCTCAAATCAATAATTTGAAATGGTCCCAGATTCGAAGTGCCCCAAACATTTGAAAGAGGCAAATGTAAATCATTTCTGAAGCAAGTCCATCTTAAAGTCATCTCAAAAAACTTTCACAGGTAAGGTGCAGTGGGTATCATTTAGCAAAACCCATAAGGAAACAGAGCGCCATGAATGAGAACTAGAAAAAAAACAGGAAAATCAGACCTTCGAAAATTTCATATCTTGAAATTATCAGACCTAAAATATAAAAATATTTAACATATAAAAATAAAATAAAGTAGAGGCTTACAAACAAAAGCAATTAACAATGGAGACCCTACTCAGTGCCATAAGATAAAAAAAGAAATAAAATAATTGGAAAAAAAGAGATAAAATTTATTATTCAAACATGACAAGAGTGTGTACATAGAAAATACAAAATAATCTACATGTAAACTATTAGAAATTTGGAGTATTAATCAAAGTCACTGATTAGAAGACCAATATACAAAAATTAATAGTTATATGGTAGCAGAAGGAAACTGGACTTTGGGTGGTAAATGCAATAGAATATACAGACGTCAAATTATAATGTACACCTGAAAATTATATAATTGTATTAACCAATGTTACCCCAATAAACTTAATTTAAAAATTAATCATATTCCTAAATATAGTGATAAGCAATTAGAAGAGGAAAAAATTTTAAATGATACCATTACCATTATTATAATAAAAAACACTAAATACTTGTGAGTACAACTAACAAAAGATGGGCAAGGCTACTAAACTGAAAACTACAAGACACTGTTGAAAGAAAATTTTAAAGACCTAAATATAGCTTAAGATTTGGAAGGCTCAGTATTATAAAGATATTAATTCCTCTGAAATTGATCTATATAAATTCGATGCAATTCCTGTGCTCGCTTTGGCAGGACATATTCAATGCAATTCCAATCATCATTCTTATAAATTTCTTTTGTGGAAAGTGACAAGCTGATTCTAAGATTTATAAGGACACAAAGGTCCAAGACTATCTTAGACAATCTTGAGGAATAATGAAGTTGGGAGACTTATACTTTCAAATATAAGACAACTTATAACAGAATGATAAAGTATGAAGATAAATGGACCAGTGGAGCAGAACAGAGAATAAAATGCATATAGTCACCTGATTTACAACAAAATTACCACTGCAATACAGTGGGAAAAAGATAAACTTTTCAATAATTAGTGCTGAGTCACCAATAATTGGATGTCCATATAGTAATAGAAACAAAGAACTTTGATCCTCAGCCTGATACCGCACACAAAAGTCAATTCCAGATGGAGTATAGACCTAAGTGTGAGAGTAAAATAATAAAGCTACTGGAAGACAAAACAGGATATCTTAATGACCTTGAATCACCTAAAAAGAATATATATGCTATGGGCTGAATTGCATCCCTGTCCTGCAAATTTATATGTTGTGACTATATTTGGACATAGGGCCTTTAAAGAGGTAATTAAGTTAAAATGGTGTTGTTAGGGTGAGCCCTGACCCAATATGACTGGTGTTCTTCTAAGAAGAGGAGATTAAGCCACAATACACTAAAAGATAATCATCTTCATTAGTAATCAAAACACATCAAATTGTGTTTTTGTGATGATTAAGAGAGGCAAAAATTTCAATATTCTCAATACTAGATTCCTCCTTGTTTTTATACTAATTTTCTCCATAATTCCTTATAAGTGGCTTCCTTGGTGGGGTGACAGGAAACTCCTCTGTATCCAAACACAAAGACCACTCCTATTCTCTCTAGAACTCTTCAAGGCACTTGGCCCCTAACCTTTCCTTCCTGGAATACTCCTCTCAGTCTTCTTCAAAGGCTCATTCCCACTGCCCTGGACCAACTCTTGAATGATGATTTTTCCTTTTCCCACCGTCTAGCTTTGGCCAACTGTAGGTAGACATTTCTTGGGCGGGTTGGGGGGGTGGAGACTGTTCAGCATCTGAGAATTTCCCAGTTTAGGAATCTTTTATGAAGCAGACCCCATTACAGAAGCTGAAAATGCCAGATACTTACTTTCCCAGCCCCCTTTTGCCCTGGGTGCTGACACTGACCTAGGCTGGGTCAATCAGATGCAGCTATCTTAGTCTCTGACTCTGGAGTTATTGGTGGAAAAAAAAGCAGTCAATGGAAGGGTGTTTCTGGCAGCAGCAACTTCTCGTTTCCATGGCAGCTTTGGCAGCAGTGCGGAGCTCATGTCCCTGGCCTGTGAAGCGTGCCATCTAGTGGACAGCGATGTCCTTACCAGACTCTGTTTATGGAGTGGTTTTGGCTGTGGTTACAGCTGTCTAGGCTCTAAGCCTGTTTCACCAGCTTTCCCAGTGATTCTATGAGCTATTTATAGCCTAACTTAAAATGAGAATCTATTTCCGTTGCTTGCAACTGAGAACTCTGGAGAATATAGCATTTCAGAAGGCTGTCCTCAGTTCTCTCTATATACCACCTAAAACCACACTTATCTCTATATTTTCTAAACTTCTATTGCATTATTAAAGAATTCATGCAATTTAGCACATTATCATTTGTTACCTTATACATTAATTTTTCACTTTCATATGTTTGTTTATAGGCCCTACTGTGCCTGTAAATTATGTCTCTCCAACAATACTATGAACCATAAGAACAATTACAGGTGGAAGATTAGCATAGCCTTATATACTTGCTGATGGAAACAATAGGAGTAGAACAAAGTTAAGATAGACAGGTAAATGGCCTTGAGTAGTTGATAGGAGAATAGATCTAGTATCCAAATCAAGAAATTGGCTTTGAGAGCAGAGACAGTTCACCTATAGCAGGAGGAGGGCAGACAAAGCAAATGGGTACAGATGCTGTCAGTAGGTAGATGCCTTAATTTTCTCTGTCCATGAGGAAGCAATGTCATCAGTAGAGAATGAGAACAGAAGATGTAAAAGGTTGGAGAAGGTACAGAACAGTTATCCAGGCAGCACTCTGGGGCATAAGGTAGCTTTCCAAAAGATTCATGGTATAGATAATTTTAAGAGAATCAATTTCTAGATACTCAATTTTCAAATATTCAATTTCCAAATGTTCTTTTCCTAAAATTGATTTTTCTTCCTAAATTCAATGCCACCTGTCTTTCCACAATTGCCTTTCTCCCACTTTACAGAGGTTGTACCTCCCACAGCTCAAATCTTACCATAGTTAGGGAGTATAACATAGTGATTATGACTCCCACGCTAGAGGAAGATTACCTGGAGTTGAATGTCAGCTCTGCTATTTACCAGCTGTAGTAGACAATCTCCAAGACAGCTTCCAATGATCTTTGACTCCTAATATTCATGCCTTCGATTTATCCTCTAACTCACTGAATCAGGTCTGGGTCTATGTGATTAATGCATGACAACCAAGGCTAGGTCATGAAGGGCATTGTAGTTTCCACCTTGCTCTTTTAGATTGCTTGCTCTTGGGAAAGCCATCCACCACATCATAAGGACACTCAAGCAACCCTATAGAGAGGTCTACATGGGGAGGAACTGAGACATCCTGCTAACAGCCAGCACTATGTGAATGAACCACCTTGGAAGCAGATCCTTCAGCTTCAATCAAGTGTTTAGATGACTGCAGCCCCAGATAATGTCTGACCGAAATCTCATGAAAGACCCTAAGCCAAAATCTCCCAGCCAAGCCATTCCTGAATTCCTGATTCACAGAAACTGTGAAAGATAACAAATGTTATTGTTGTTTTAAGCCACTAAATTTTGGGGTGAATTTTACACAGCTATAGATAATTTTAGGGCAGATTACTCAAAGTCTTTGAGCCTCAGTTTCCTCATGTTCAAAATAGGAATACCAACACAATAGCACCTAACTCAGCATTGTTATGAGGGCTAAATGAGTTAATATTTGTAAAGTGCTTAGAACAAAGAAGTAAAAACTGTGGCTCTGTTAAATAAAAACTGCGATCTGTTCAATATAGAACTGCAAGTTCTAGCCGCTGCAACGAGGTAAGAAAAGGAAATAAAAGGTATACATATAGGAAAAGAAGAAATAAAACTGTCTTTATTTGCAGATGACATGATAGTTTACATAGAAAATCTCAAGGAATCTACAAAAACTCCTAGAGCTAATAAGTTAATTTAGCAGAGTTTCAAGATACAAGGTAAATATACAAAAATCAATTGTGTTTCTATAACCTAGTGTGGTAGCAAGGCCCGAGCTAATCGCTTCTTAGGACGGTTAAAAGTTATTCACTTCCGGCTCGCCATCCAATCAAAACACACTTTCCTTATATAGAAAGAACATGCAAGTCTGTAACTATGAGGAAGTAGAAGACATGTATAAAAGGGAAAGCCTCTCTGCGATCGGGGCTCAGGCTTTGGATGTGAATCCGCTGTGTTGGTGCTGGCACCAATAAATGCTACTTTCTGCTTATTGTCTCGGTGTCCCATCCCTCTGCTCGAGTATCCTGCAACATTTCTGGGGGCTCGTCCAGGATCAAAGATGGCGAGTTTTCACCTTCCTTGTCAGGGTTTGGCCCCCGGGAAGCTGGGAGAAGTGGACTCCGCTTGGTGCCAGCAGACCTATTGTCTGTAGGGGAAAACGACTCTTGCAGCGGACCAGGGCAGTGGCTCCAAGAGCACAGTGGAACCGGGTGAGGTGCAGGAACCAGAACAGGAGCACTGCCCGATGGACTGGTGAGGACCAGGGTCCAGGTATTTGACCTGCCCCTAAAGAGGCAGAGGGAGAGTCTGATCAACTCCTGAGGTCATCCGAGTAGTCTTGGGAGGGAGATGAAACCGTGACCTCTCAAGTTTATTTGGGTAGAGGGTGGCGTTTGAATGACGTGTGCCTGAGTGCGAAGTGAGAGTTGAGCCCTTATCCGCGGATCCATGGCGAACCTCATATGGCTTAGGGTGATATCACTGGATCTCCATGAGAAGTCTGCTCCAGTGATCTGAGTCGGGGTTTATACTGACCCACTAATTGTTAAGAGGCGCGGGGAGCAGCCGGAGACAGGCAAAGTAAGTCCCCGAATGCATGTGCATCACCACCAAATGAGTGGAATATGGGTGGACAAGAGGGAAGCAGACCACCTTAGGATGTATGATAAAGAATTTTAAAGATGGCTTTTCAGGAGACTATGGTGTGAAGCTCACCCCCAAGAAACTTCGTACTTTTTGTGAGATAGACTGGCCCTCATTTGATGTGGGGTGGCTGTCAGAAAGATCCCTGGACAAGGCAGTCATAGCCAGGGTCTATCAGGTCATTGTAGGGAATCTTGGCCATCCAGATTAGTTCCTTTATATTGATTGATGGCAGGCTGTGGTACTGACCCCGTTGGTTGAGAGCCTGTCTAGAAGAGAATTGCAGAGTTATGTTGGGCCGGGCCACTGCGACCTCCAAATGCCAATCTAAAGAAACCAATTTTGCCAAGTGAGCCACAGGATACCCCACCGCCATATGCTCACTTATCCACCCCTGCCAAGGGCCCAGAGCAGCCGCTACCCAGCCTCATTGATCTCTGTAGATCTACCGACACCCAGCCTCATTGATCTCTATAGATTCTCCGCCACCTCCTGTCCTGACCCCCTATGGCCCAACCAGAACCTGACCAAAAGCATCAGTCTCTAGAGGAAAGGCCCTCCAATTATCCCTGCGTGAAACACGGGGCCCCATATACTATGATCAGGATGGCCACATACAGGCCGGCTGACACATCTTTGTGTACCAGCCCTTCACCACCTCTGACATCTTAAACTGGAAAAATCACACTCCCTCCTTCACAGAAAAGCCTCAGGCCATGATGGATCTACTGCAATCTATCATGCAGACGCATAAGCCCACCTGCACTGATTGCCGGAAGCTCCTCCTGACCCTCTTTAATACAGAGGAATGCAGGTGAGTCACCCAGGCTGCTTTAAAGTGGCTAGAGTAACATGCCCCAGCAGGGACCTTAAATGGTCCCTATGCCCAAAACCAGTTCCCTGAGGAGGACTCCCAAAGGGACTCTAATGAAGACAGGGGACTTCAGATGCTCGAGCACTAACAGGAGGTCCTCCTAGGCAGTCTGAGAGAAGGAGGGAAGAAAGCCATGAATATGAGTAAGACCTCAAAGCTATTCCAGGGACCTGAGGAAAGCCCAAGCCAATTCTATGAGAGGCTGTGTGAGGCGTTTTGCTTTTACACCCCCTTTGACCCAGAGGCAGCCGAAAACCAGAGGATGGTTAATGCAGCTTTTGTTGATCAGGCCCAGGTAGACATCCAGTGCAAACTGCAAAAATTCGAGGGCTTTGCTGGTATGAATGCGAGTCAATTTTTAGAGGAGGCAACGAAAGTGTTCGTCACCCGAGACCAAGAACCCCAATGGGAAGCAGACTGAAAAACGAGAATGAAAGTAGATCTGCTCGCTGCTGCCCTGGTAGAATGATCAGGACACTCCTGGAGAGGTGCCCTGATGGGCCAGGGACTGGGTCAGAGTAGAAGGCAACCGGAAGAACCACCTCACTCAGAAATAAGGTTGGGCATGACCAGCGCACTCATCGCCACCAAAAGGGTCACTGGAAAAATGAGTGCCCCCAACAGTTGGGCAGTTACCGGCCCACTCCAGGCCCAAGAGGAAGAGGCCAAGTGTTCCAAGGATGGTACTAGCCAACATGGTGGCCACCCGAGGCCCCAGAAGACGATTTTGTCAGCCTGGCTGCCCTGGGAGACTATGAAGAAGAGTAGGCCAGACTGGGCTCCATTCTTTTAGGCCCCCAGGAGCCTTTGGTCCAAATGAGTGTAGGGGGCCAACCCATTGACTTTATGATAGATACGGGGGCAGAACATACTGTGGTGACTCAACCCGTAGGCCCCCTTGCACAGAGACAGGCCACCATTGTGGGGGCTATAGGCAGCCAAACTCATCGCCTTTTCCTGCTGCCTCAACAATGCAGCCTGGGAGGCCGCAAAGTCATTTAACCTTCACCTCCCACAGCCAAGTAGCCCTAACCCTGGGGAAACCAGAAGCAAGGATCATGACGCTCATGGTTCCCAGAGAGAACCATGTGCCTCTACAGTCTTGTAGGAAGGTCACAACCTGGACCTGAGCTTCCCTTCAAAATACCTGGGGTATGGGCTAAAGGCAATCCCCCTGGACTAGCCTGGAATACTCATCCAGTACTGGTAGAGCTCAGACCAGGAACAGAGCCCATATGTCAGAAACAGTATTTTATCCCTCACAAGGCACAGATTGGGATCCATAAACATCTGGAGATGGGATCCTTCGGCCGTGCCAGTCACCATGGAATATGGCTCTCCTCCTGGTCCAAAAACCAGGGACCAATGATTATTGGCGAGTCCCGGACCTGCGGGCCGTAAAACAGGCTACCATCACCCTGCACCCAATCGTCCCCAACCCGTACATCCTCCTGAGACTAATAAAGTTAAATGCCTTGGCTTCCACATATCCCGGGGCAACACCAACTCAGCCTGGAAAGAAAACAGGCTATCTGCTCAATACTCATTCCACCTACCTGACGCCAGGTTCGGGAGTTCCTAGGTGCTGCAGGGTTCTGTAGGATTTGGATACTCAACTTCTCTGTCTTGGCAAAACCCCTTTATGAGTCCACAAAGAGGGGTGAACAAGAGTCCCCGGTGTGGGAACGAGCATATCAAAAGGCCTTTGAAGACATTAAGCAAGTCCTCACTAATGCACTTGGTTTGGGACTGCGTGACCTCTCCAAACCCTTCTTCCTATATGTATATGAACGGGCAGATGTTGCAGTAGGGGTCTTGACTCAAATGTTGGGAACCTGGCATTGCCCGGTGGCCTATCTCTCTAAACAACTCGACTCCGTCGCCCAGGGCTGGCCACCCTGGTTGCGAGCACTCGCAGCCATGGCCCTCCTTGTGTCAGAGGCCAACAAATTGACTATGAGACAAGAACTGACAGTTTATGTACCACATTCAGTAATAACATTACTGGAGTATAAGGGACAATATTGGCTAACCATATGCCCAGATGGTCAGATACCAAGGAATGCTGTACGAGAATCCACACATCTGCCTAGAGGTAGTATGAACCCTGAACCTAACCAACATACCACCCATTGGGCGTGGCCAGCCAGACCATGATTGTATGGAAGTTATGGATGAAGTGTTTTCTGACCAACACGACTTGACAGACCAGCCCCTCAAGGACCCTGATGTGAAATCAGGAGACACATCTACATTGGGACGAAGTCCTCCCCATGGCACTATTAAGAATCAAGTCAGGTGTATGGCCATGCTACTCTGAACAAGCCCGATCTTGTCTGATCTCGGAAGCTAAGCAGCATTGGGCCTGATTAGTACTTGGATGAGAGACCATCTAGGAAGACCAGGCGCTGTAGGCATAAAAAAAATTTTAAAAGTTAAAAAAAAAGGAGGGGTTATTGTAAGCTGACAAGGTCCTTGCAATCTGTGAGGTCAACCAAAGGTTGCCTCGCGAAAGAAAGGAAGGAAGGAAGAAAGGAAGGAAGGAAGGAAGGAAGGAAAAGGAGATGGATTATTTAATCAAGTCAGTTCCTCAGGGATCCTAATAGACAATGACCCTCTTTCATCAAGAGACAAGGGACACAAATCAGTCAAACTCTGAGACAGCAGTTACAAGCCCTGGGTACTACTCTGCAGGCTCTCAAACACTGGCTTAGGGAAAGGCTGCCTGTTAGTCTGACTACTAGGCCAGGAGATTCGGTGTGGGTCAGGAATGGAATGTCCAACTCTTAAAGCCTCTTTGGAGGGGCCCATTCACTGTTATCTTGTCCACTGCTGCAATAAAGGTTGCTGAGATAATGCCTTGGAGTCACCATAGCAGGCTTAAGCCAGGGAGTTCATTTCAGACTCCACAGAGCCTTTCATACTAACCCTCCGAAAGAAGACGTCGACTGGACTTGGAGATCAAAAGAACATCAGCCCCGCTTTCGTCACAACGAAAGCTGACCAATCTACACATGGCAGAAGTCTGAGGATGGCAACACCCCACGAAGATGGCCAACATACCCTTAAGGACTCTGTTTGTGACCCCTGAAACTATAAATGTAAAGAGGGAATGAGGATAGGTAGTCAGGTCATGCAATATGGAAATATCAGCCCTTAGACCAAGAACAGGATAAAGATGATGCTCTCTGACCCAGTCTTGGGCCTGAGCATCAAAAGGGAGAATGTGGTAGGGAGGCCCAAGATAACCGTTTCCTAGGACAGTTGAAAGTTATTCACTTCCCCTAACGGCCTGCCAACCAATCAAAATACACTTTCCTTATATAGAAAGAACATGCAAGTCTGTAACTATGAGGAAGTATAAGACCCGTATAAAAGGAAAAGCCCTACTGTGATCTCAGGGCTCAGCCATTAGATGTGAATCCACTGAGCCGGTGCCGGCACCAATAAACACTACTTTCTGCTTATTGCTTCAGTGTCTCATCTCTCTGTCCAAGTATCCTGCAACACTAGCAATGAACACATGCATGAATATAAAAATTAAAAATACAATACCATTTACAATCATTTAAAATAATAGGTAAATAAGTAAATGGAGAGATACAGTGTGTTCATGGGTTGGAAGACTTAACATAGTAAATAGGTCAATTCTCACCAAATTTATACATAAGTTTGATACGACTCCTATCAAAATCCTAGCAAGATTTTTTGAAGATGTATATAAGAGTATTCTAAAATTTATATAAAAGGCAAAGAAATTAGAATAAGTAAAACAATTTTTCAAAAAAGAAAGAAAGTGAGAGGAATCACTCTACTTGATTTCAAGACACACAGTTACAGTAATCAAGACTGTGTAGTTTCAATGGAAAGACAGTCTTTTCAACAAACGGTGCTAGAGTAATTGAATATTCATAGGCAAAAAAAAAATGAATCTGAACCTTAACCTGACACCTTACAAAAATTAAAATGAATCATAGAAAATGGATTATAGATTTAAATGTAAAACATGAAACTTTTGAAAGAAAACAAGACAAAGTCTTTGGGACCTAGGGCCTGGCAAAGAGTTCTTAAACTTGTTACTAAAGACATGATCCATAAAAGAAAAAAAATCCATAAATTGAACTTTATCAATTTAAAAACTTTTGCTCTGTGAAAAACTGATAGAATAAAAAAACAAGCTACATACTGGGAGAAAATATTTGCAAACCACATATCTGATAAAAGACCACTATCTAGAGTATATAACTCTCAAAAACTGATACATTAATGTTCACGGCAGCTTTATTTGCAGTAGCCAAAAACTGGAAACAATTAAAATGCCACCCCCCAATGAGTAAATGGTGAAACAAACTGATACATCTATATCATGGAGTACTATTCTGCAATAAAAAGGAACAAACTATTGACACATGGCAACAACTTGAATGGATCTCAAGGGCATTATGTTGAGTGAAAAAAAAAAACAATCTCAAAATGTCACATGATTCCAAAATTACAGAGAGAGAAAACAGATTAGAGGTTGCCAGGGGTTAGGGACAGTTGTTGCCGGGGTGGGATTGTGACTATAAAGGGTCGCAGGTAGAAGAGCTTGTAGGTGATTGATTAGTTTTGTATCCTGATTGCAGAGCTGGTTACGCAAATCTACACATGATAAAATGACATAGACCTTTACACACATTGCACCACTCTAATGTAGAGAGAAGGCAAGAGAATTAAAATGTTAATCAAGGCACATTCAGAGACTGCATATGCTGATCAGCCCTGTAGCCAGGCCAGGAGGACATCTGCAGAAAAAAGGAAGATTCCTACTGAGATTGCTCACAACCCATTTCCCACACCCGTGGAAGGGGAAACAGGAACAACAGTCTTTAAGTGGCTGCCTTACACAAATAAAATCTTTTATTCCCTGTGGCTAAAACCATGAGAAACCTATAGATTAAAGGCTGAGAACTGCCAGCAGGCCTTTCAGGCTACATACTCTTCTCCCTCCTCTTCCTCGCTGTATGTCCATATCAAAAGAAATGGAATGAAAGAAGGATATATAAACCTGAATTCCCTAAACACTCACCCCCTACTCACCGCCTTCCCACATCTCTCTTGGTCCCTCTCACTCTCTGCCTCTGAGAGACCATACTCTATCTGTGGAGTGTTACCCCTTTTCTAATAAACATTCCTTTTGACTCTAACATTGGCATGTGTGTTGAATTTTTTCTACACTCTCCGCCAAAGGACCCTCTTCTCTCGGTACAGGGCTTCATCTCCCCTGACCAACTCGGGGAAATTTGCCCTATCCTGCATCAATATTGTACTATAGTTAATGTAAAATATTACCACTAAGGAAGATACGCAAAACCTTTCTGTACTATCTCTGCGACTTCCTATGGATCTATAATTATTTCAAAATAAAAATTTAAAAAATGCAACAACAAAAAAACATGGTGTAATTCCCTAGTATGTAAGAATTTCTGGGAAAAGAACCAAAGGGTCCTCTTTACTCAGGCACTGTGGTAAGACTTACTGTTTCTTTCTGTCTTATCTATGTTTTTGTCACCGGCAAGTGCCCTTAGCAAATCACTTTGCTAATAACTATGAAGCAAAGTGTTGGCAGAAAGGAGAAAGTAAGCCAGGAGGGGACCTGGGAGACAGAACCTACTGCCTTGGAAAGTTACCATCTGAGAGAGCTCTTCTTCATTCCTCAGAGGTACCTCTACCGCCCTCCCTTCCCTCCCACCCTTCCTAGGCACTCAGCCGAATCTGCCCACCCTCACGCTCACCACCTCTTGAATGCCTGATCATCCAGGCTCACTTCACATCAGATGTGGATGTGATGAGCCTGAAGTCAGTTTTCAAAATCTTCCTTTTGATGCCAGAGAGCTCGACAGGGTGAGTGTCCAAGAAGGGACCCTGACCTGGAGCTCGGGTGACCAGGTGCTTGTCTAATGCCATGAGAAAGAATTCAAGGACATGACAAACAGCAAGCAGGAAAGTACAAGTTTTATTAAAGTAAAAGTATACATTTAAGAGAAAGAGCTTGCTGAGTTACAGCCTTTTGTTTTCTTGGGTGTCGATGGTGTCCCAAGGCTATCCATCACCCCCACACCCTCCACTCTTTGGCTTGTTTCTCCTGACACCTGGAGGAGCAGAGGCAGCCCAAGGCCATCTATCTTGTCTCCCAGCCTTGGTTTGTTTCTCATGCAGGAGTCTCATGCCTGAAATCAAAACAGAGAGAGGGCTGAGTAAGAGACAAGGGAGAAATTCCAGAGCCTCAGGGAGAGGGTTGAGTAAAAGACTAAGAAAAAATTCCAGAGCTGTATCCTTGAGAGAGAGAGGAAACT
>NW_024354503.1:15057712-15143616 GCF_902729225.1 Pteropus medius | reverse complement strand
AAAGAAAGAAAGAAAGAAAGAAAGAAAGAAAGAAAGAAAGAAAGAAAGAAAGAAAGAAAGAAAGAAAGAAAGAATCAGATTGGCCCCAATCAAAATTAGGTTCTCCCCCTACGAGATCCTGTATGGGCAATGACCCCTGCTCATCAAGGGAATATGAGGACACCTAAAGGAAATAGGTGAATTGACTCTGAGACAGCAGTTACAAGCCCTGGGTACTACTCTGCAGGCTCTCAAACACTGGCTTAGGGAAAGGCTGCCTGTTAGTCTGACTACTAGGCCAGGAGATTCGGTGTGGGTCAGGAATGGAATGTCCAACTCTTAAAGCCTCTTTGGAGGGGCCCGTTCACTGTTATCTTGTCCACTGCTGCAATAAAGGTTGCTGAGATAATGCCTTGGAGTCACCATAGCAGGCTCAAGCCAGCGGCTACAGACTGGGAGTTCATTTCAGACTCCACAGAGCCTTTCATACTAACCCTCCGAAAGAAGACGTCGACTGGACTTGGAGATCAAAAGAACATCAGCCCCGCTTTCGTCACAACGAAAGCTGACCAATCTACACATGGCAGAAGTCTGAGGATGGCAACACCCCACGAAGATGGCCAACATACCCTTAAGGACTCTGTTTGTGACCCCTGAAACTATAAATGTAAAGAGGGAATGAGGATAGGTAGTCAGGTCATGCAATATGGAAATATCAGCCCTTAGACCAAGAACAGGATGAAGATGATGCTCTCTGACCCAGTCTTGGGCCTGAGCATCAAAAGGGAGAATGTGGTAGGGAGGCCCAAGATAACCGTTTCCTAGGACAGTTGAAAGTTATTCACTTCCCCTAACGGCCTGCCAACCAATCAAAATACACTTTCCTTATATAGAAAGAACATGCAAGTCTGTAACTATGAGGAAGTATAAGACCTGTATAAAAGTAAAAGCCCTACTGTGATCTCAGGGCTCAGCCATTAGATGTGAATCCACTGAGCCGGTGCCGGCACCAATAAACACTACTTTCTGCTTATTGCTTCAGTGTCTCATCTCTCTGTCCAAGTATCCTGCAACACTAGCAATGAACACATGGATATAAAAATTAAAAATACAATACCATTTACAATCATTTAAAATAATAGGTAAATAAGTAAATGGAGAGATACAGTGTGTTCATGGGTTGGAAGACTTAACATAGTAAATAGGTCAATTCTCACCAAATTTATACATAAGTTTGATACGACTCCTATCAAAATCCTAGCAAGATTTTTTGAAGATGTATATAAGAGTATTCTAAAATTTATATAAAAGGCAAAGAAATTAGAATAAGTAAAACAATTTTTCAAAAAAGAAAGAAAGTGAGAGGAATCACTCTACTTGATTTCAAGACACACAGTTACAGTAATCAAGACTGTGTAGTTTCAATGGAAAGACAGTCTTTTCAACAAACGGTGCTAGAGTAATTGAATATTCATAGGCAAAAAAAAAAATGAATCTGAACCTTAACCTGACACCTTACAAAAATTAAAATGAATCATAGAAAATGGATTATAGATTTAAATGTAAAACATGAAACTTTTGAAAGAAAACAAGACAAAGTCTTTGGGACCTAGGGCCTGGCAAAGAGTTCTTAAACTTGTTACTAAAGACATGATCCATAAAAGAAAAAAAATCCATAAATTGAACTTTATCAATTTAAAAACTTTTGCTCTGTGAAAAACTGATAGAATAAAAAAACAAGCTACATACTGGGAGAAAATATTTGCAAACCACATATCTGATAAAAGACCACTATCTAGAGTATATAACTCTCAAAACTCAACAGTAAAAAACAAATACCCAATACCAAATGGGCAAAAAACATGAAGAGACATTTCACTAAAGAAGATATACTAATGGCAAATAAGTACGTGAAAAAAATGTTCAACATCACTAGCCAATAAGGAAATTCAAATTAAGACTACCATGAGATATCACTCCACATCTATTAGAAGGCTAAAATTTTTTAAAAACCATGTCAGTATCAAATGCTGGTGAGGATGTAGAGAAACTGGATCTCTCATACATTGCTGATGGGAAAGCAAAATGGTATAGCCTCTCTGGAAAATAGTTTGACAGTTATTTAAAAAACAAAGCATACATTTACCATACAACACAGCAATCGCACTCCTGAAAGTTTGTCCCCCAAAGTAACAATTTGCACCACCACAAAAACTGATACATTAATGTTCACGGCAGCTTTATTTGCAGTAGCCAAAAACTGGAAACAATTAAAATGCCACCCCCCAATGAGTAAATGGTGAAACAAACTGATACATCTATATCATGGAGTACTATTCAGCAATAAAAAGGAACAAACTATTGACACATGGCAACAACTTGAATGGATCTCAAGGGCATTATGTTGAGTGAAAAAAAAAAAACAATCTCAAAATGTCACATGATTCCAAAATTACAGAGAGAGAAAACAGATTAGAGGTTGCCAGGGGTTAGGGACAGTTGTTGCCGGGGTGGGATTGTGACTATAAAGGGTCACAGGTAGAAGAGCTTGTAGGTGATTGATTAGTTTTGTATCCTGATTGCAGAGCTGGTTACGCAAATCTACACATGATAAAATGACATAGACCTTTACACACATTGCACCACTCTAATGTAGAGAGAAGGCAAGAGAATTAAAATGTTAATCAAGCCACATTCAGAGACTGCATATGCTGATCAGCCCTGTAGCCAGGCCAGGAGGACATCTGCAGAAAAAAGGAAGATTCCTACTGAGATTGCTCACAACCCATTTCCCACACCCGTGGAAGGGGAAACAGGAACAACAGTCTTTAAGTGGCTGCCTTACACAAATAAAATCTTTTATTCCCTGTGGCTAAAACCATGAGAAACCTATAGATTAAAGGCTGAGAACTGCCAGCAGGCCTTTCAGGCTACATACTCTTCTCCCTCCTCTTCCTCGCTGTATGTCCATATCAAAAGAAATGGAATGAAAGAAGGATATATAAACCTGAATTCCCTAAACACTCACCCCCTACTCACCGCCTTTCCACATCTCTCTTGGTCCCTCTCACTCTCTGCCTCTGAGAGACCATACTCTATCTGTGGAGTGTTACCCCTTTTCTAATAAACATTCCTTTTGACTCTAACATTGGCATGTGTGTTGAATTTTTTCTACACTCTCCGCCAAAGGACCCTCTTCTCTCGGTACAGGGCTTCATCTCCCCTGACCAACTCGGGGAAATTTGCCCTATCCTGCATCAATATTGTACTATAGTTAATGTAAAATATTACCACTAAGGAAGATACGCAAAACCTTTCTGTACTATCTCTGCGACTTCCTATGGATCTATAATTATTTCAAAATAAAAATTTAAAAAATGCAACAACAAAAAAACATGGTGTAATTCCCTAGTATGTAAGAATTTCTGGGAAAAGAACCAAAGGGTCCTCTTTACTCAGGCACTGTGGTAAGACTTACTGTTTCTTTCTGTCTTATCTATGTTTTTGTCACCGGCAAGTGCCCTTAGCAAATCACTTTGCTAATAACTATGAAGCAAAGTGTTGGCAGAAAGGAGAAAGTAAGCCAGGAGGGGACCTGGGAGACAGAACCTACTGCCTTGGAAAGTTACCATCTGAGAGAGCTCTTCTTCATTCCTCAGAGGTACCTCTACCGCCCTCCCTTCCCTCCCACCCTTCCTAGGCACTCAGCCGAATCTGCCCACCCTCACGCTCACCACCTCTTGAATGCCTGATCATCCAGGCTCACTTCACATCAGATGTGGATGTGATGAGCCTGAAGTCAGTTTTCAAAATCTTCCTTTTGATGCCAGAGAGCTCGACAGGGTGAGTGTCCAAGAAGGGACCCTGACCTGGAGCTCGGGTGACCAGGTTCTTGTCTAATGCCATGAGAAAGAATTCAAGGACATGACAAACAGCAAGCAGGAAAGTACAAGTTTTATTAAAGTAAAAGTATACATTTAAGAGAAAGAGCTTGCTGAGTTACAGCCTTTTGTTTTCTTGGGTGTCGATGGTGTCCCAAGGCTATCCATCACCCCCACACCCCCCACTCTTTGGCTTGTTTCTCCTGACACCTGGAGGAGCAGAGGCAGCCCAAGGCCATCTATCTTGTCTCCCAGCCTTGGTTTGTTTCTCATGCAGGAGTCTCATGCTTGAAATCAAAACAGAGAGAGGGCTGAGTAAGAGACAAGGGAGAAATTCCAGAGCCTCAGGGAGAGGGTTGAGTAAAAGACTAAGAAAAAATTCCAGAGCTGTATCCTTGAGAGAGAGAGGAAACTTCCCTAGGCTAACTATCCTGCCTCACTTTGGCCATCTAGGTTTTGGAGAATTTGGCCAGCCTTCCACTCATTGTGAATTATTTAGTGACCAATGATTTCCTCCTCTCCTTCTTCACCTCCTCTTCTCACCTAGCTGTTACTCCACCTACCTACAATTCCCCAAAGTGGAAGGAAGAAGACAAACTTGTAACCTTGGGCTCATTTTTTAGAAACCATATATAAAAATTCTCTGGGACACTGAGTGAGACTAGGGGCCAAATGATACTGAAAGGGAAGAATTATCTGTTTGAAGCGACCTTTCCTCCTCTATTTTCTGGGAAAATGTAAATTTATTGGTTGTTTGTGATTGTCAGAAAGAATTCTCTCAGTGGTATGACTCCTTTGCCAAACTTATTGAAAATTAGGACACTGGAGTATTATGAAAATGAGGAGGCTGTATCCTGTACCACCTTCTTCAGATGGTCAGTGGGAATTTGGCTTTCTTGGCATGCCTGAGCACCGAGTTGGCTATGGGTTGGGGTGGAAGGTAGTAAAGGAGGAGTAATCTTTAATAGAAGCATTAACTGCCTCTCTTACTCTCTTTTCAGAAGGGCCTCTCTGAAGAACCTCTTGTTCTTTGGCTGTTAGATCCCAACACCTAACTTCACCACATCCTGCTTGTACACATGCAGTGAAACACACTTTAGCTCAGGCCTCTGTATAGGATTGTGCAGAACAGGGCAAATTTCTCCAAGTAGGGGTTTAATAGTTCCAAGCTGTCCCACTCCCTTGTTAGGATGGGATATTTAAACTAAATTAGGAGCAATATTACAACTCGGGTATAGACCCCTCAGACTTTTAATGCTTCAAAAATCAACTAATATACCAGAAAACATTGACCAACAAGTTAATCCACTGGCTTGGTATAATGGCACCCCAGGGCAAGCCAGGAATACTGTACCAGTAAAAGTTCAACTTAAAGATCCTTCTAAATTCCCTAACTAGAAGCAATATCGTATTAAGCCTGAGGCAAGGAAAGGTTTAAAATCTATTGTAACCGAATGTTTAAAACATGGGCTTTTGATACCCTGCCATTCTCCCTGTAACACCCCAATTCTGCCTATTCTTAAGCCTAATGGGGAATATCTGATGGTAGAGGACTTGAGAATTACTAACGAAGCTGTCATTCTCATCCACTGATATACTGTACTAGACCTAAAGGATGCTTTCTTTTCTATTCCTTTGCATCTAGAATCTTAGTTTCTATTTGCCTTTGAATGGGAAGATCTCAAAACTAAGGAAAAACAACTTACATGGACAGTACTCAGGATTCAGAGACAGCCTTCATTTTTTTTTTTTTTTTTTTTTGCTAGAGCACTAAAGAAGGACCTTCATGATCTAAACTTACAAAAAGTAAGCATTCTCCAATATATAGATGACCTCCTCATCTGTAGTCCCACTAAGGAGGTGTCAGATGAGAATACTATCAAGGTCTTAAACTTCCTTGCAGAACGAGGATATAAAATCTCTAGGAGCAAAGCTCAAATTTCTTTACAAGAAGTCCATACTTAGGATATGTTTTAACCCCTGGGACTAGACAGCTATCTCAAGATCGTAATCGAGCTCTTTGTATGCTTCCCTACCCAGCCTCTAAGCAACAACTTAGGTCCTTTCTAGGTATGGCTGGGTTTTGTAAAATCTGGATATATAACTTTGGATTAATAACTAAGCCCTTGTATGAAGCCACCAAGGGATCAGATGATATTCCCTTAGATTGGAAAGGAGAAATCAAAAAGGCTTTTAAGCAATTAAGGCAAGCTTTAATTCAGGCCCCAGCCCTAGGCATCCCCAATCTAGCCAAACCTTTTTCTCTGTATGTAGCTGAGAAAAAAGTCATAGTCTTAGGAGTCCTCACTCAGAAACTAGGACCTGACCTTTGTCCAGTAGCTTACCTTTAAAGAAGCTGGATGGAACAACTCTGGGCTGGCCAAGTTGTTTGAGGGCAGTAGCTGCAGCAGCCATCTTAGTAGAAGAAGCTACTAAGATTACCTTAGGACAGCCATTGGAAGTATTAACCCCTCATCAAGTCAATAAACCCATCATGTATCATGACATAACTGGGGACCTGTGGTGCCCAGGAAGGATGGGGCTAGGTTTTCTTTAAACATTTCTACTATAACGCCAGCAGAAAAATGCGTAACATTTATTAGGTGTACTAACCAGTGTTTTAATATCTCAGATAATATGATCTTGAACTGCAGTTCCACGACTTCTGTAAGCTATGCAAATACACATGTTAAATTACCTGCTGGATGGTTTCTTATTTGTGGAAAAACTGTTTATTCTTATGTTCCCGCTAACAGTACTGGGGGATCTTGTTCCCTGGGAAGACTAACTGTATTTATGCCTGAAAAATCTCCAAATAGACACTGCAGAGAACTCACCCTTGACCCCAGCTGTAATAATTACCTACACTTACTTAGTCCAGCTGAATATACTGCTTTGTCTTTGTTTATTGTGCAAGCTATGACTATTGCCCTGAATATAGAAGTCAACAGAATAGCCTGCTCTATGGCAGAAGCCTTAAAAGCAACCTCTCAGGCCATATATACCATGGGAGAATAATTAGGACAGGTCAGAGAAGCTGTTCTTGGAAACAGGGCTGCTATAGACTACCTATTGCTCAGACATAACCATGGATGTGAAGAATTTAAAGGACTATGTTGTTTTAACCTCTTTGACAACTCATAGTTAATTGAAGAAAAGGCGAAACAAATTCATAAAGTTGTGTACAATATTAAACAGAGGACAGGAATTTTTAGTCTTGATCTGTCCCCACTCACTTCCTGGCTGCCCAATCTTGCTGGGCTAAGGGCAGCATTTCTTATTTTCATTTTGTTTATCTTTATAGGAGCTATTTCTTGTTGCCGCATCCAATACACTCCCACCTATAGGTCCATTGCCAGTTGGATACCTAAGACAAAACTGAAACCAAAGGGAAGAATTTTCCTACAGCAACAAAGCAATCAATTTCATCTTAAGCTGGTCTTATAGATATGAGACCTAAATCAAAAGAGGGGGGAAAATGAGATGGGACAACACTTGTAAAATTCTTAATCTTTTAGCAGGAAATGAAATGGGACATCTCTTGCAGAGTTAATCTTTTTAGTAAACCTAGTTAAGTTTTCTTCTCTCCTTTCTTTGGGAAAAGGCTCTCTCCCTCAAATCCTGATAATTGTCCTGGCGACTCAGATCCTCTGACTATTGATAAGGGTCATCAGCCCATTGTTAAGTAGAAATGGTGTTAAGTCAGGCAGGGCCCTTAGAGTCTGGGGGTGGGGGGAGGGGGAGGACTTTAAGCCAAAGGTCTTTCTTTTCACTTTAAGAAACGTATTAACCAAGACTGTTTCCCTTTACTCACTTTATAGACAAATCAATAATAGAAATTAATAGATGTAGGATTTAAATAACGAGTTCGTATTTTCTTTTCCTTGTCTAGGGATTGAGGTGGCACTTCAGCAGGAAACCCAAGAGCTCACTCTGAGGCAGAAAGGGAAAGAGCTCCATGAAACCCCTGTAAGAAGGGACTACGGCCATTCTTAGCAGAAAGCAGATATGGAAGAAGAGATCTCCCATCCCTCAACATCTAAAAATAAAGGTTCTTAGAAAAAAGGTAGGCAGGAAAGTTAATTAGGGAATTTCTGGTCTGCCTGCAAAGACAGTGAGGTCAACCTATCTTAGTGATCTCAACCTATCCGCCCTAATCCACCCACAATTAAGCAAGTCAGAAGGCATTTTTTTTAATTCGCACAAAGAAACCAGTAGGCAGAGATTTAGGTCCAGTTTAAGCCAGTCACTCGCACCTGCCCAATGAAGAGCTCAACGACCTTCAACTCATCTGAGTCTCATTATACTATCATTGTAATATGATGCATATGCCCAGAAGTTCAATAATATCATTATAACAGACTGAATTCCGGGAACAAACATGCGCAGAAAGCAAAATGATGACTCACTGAGTCCTGTCAATCTTAGTTGTCAATCAAGGAGGCTCACACCTCTAAGAAAAGTAACCACCCACAGCAAAAAAGGGATAAAAACCCTAAAGTCTTTGTTACCAGGTCCTTTGAGCCATGCTTCTCTTGCTCAGGCCTGCTTCCACATCTGGAAGTGTACTTTCCTTTCTAATAAAACTTCTTTTCTACTGTATTTCGGTGTCTTACTCAATTCTTTGTTCAAGACCTCAAGAACCTGGACAATGCGCTGAGAGAGGACCCCACTCTCTGGTAACGGGGAACTCAAGCTCTGCACTGAGAGAAAAAAAGGGTTCTTTGCTGAGCGTTAGAAAGAATTCAAAAACATGTCAAAGTTAAGAGTCAAAAGGAAAGTTTATTAGAGAAAGGATAATGCTCCATAGACAGAGCATGGTCTCTCACAGGCAGAGAGTGAGAGAGCTCGAGAGACTCAGAGAGACAGAGACAATAGAGAAAGACAGGGACAGTGAGAGACAGTAAAGACACTGAGAGGCACCCTGAGTGTTCAGGGAATTCAGTTCACATGTCATTCTTTAGTTTCTGTGAATTACAGTTTAAAGACTTTGTTTACTCATTTTCCTTTGATGATATGGGTATACAGTGAGGAAAGACAAGAGTATGTAGAGTAAAAAGGTAAGAATATGCAGCATGAAAGGCCTGCTGGCAATTTCCAGCCTTTGATCCATAGGTTCCCCATGGTTTTAATCATAAAGAACGAATGATTTTATTTCGTGTAGGGCTCAACTTAAAAACTTTTCCTGTTTTCCTTTCCAGGTGTGGGGAAATGGGTTGTTAGCAATCCCAGCAGAAATTTTCCTTTATTCTGCAGGTTTCCTCATGGTCAGGCTGTAGGGCTGATTAGCATAATGCAGTCTCTGAATATAGCTTGTTTTAACATTTAGTTCTCTTGCCTCCTCCCTACATTAAGATGATGTATTTGTCTACAGTGGCTAATGTAAACTTCCAAATAGTTGTTCATTTGTAAATAGCTCTGTGGTATTGTTTAACTGTCTCCCGTATTTCTTGTAAGTATTTAATTATATACTCGACTAGACTCAAATGAAATTTTTTGGCAAGAATATTTTATTTTTCATGAGGCACACACATCTGGTGTCTCTTTTTGTAGGGTAGCAGCCATTGATGGTCATTGCCTAAAGGATCTATTTATTACTAGGGATTGTGAAATGCAAACCTACATTTAATTTGTAAAAATAACATTAATTTCCAGTGTTAGAGATACCAGGCTTCTTTTTGAGATGCGATGGAATAATCATAGCTATCTGTTGAGCTACTTTTCTTTGAGCTCTGTAGATACTTGTGTGAGGTAGATACCAACATCATGCCCAATAAACAGATAATACAACTGAGAAGCAGAAGCATCTCGCCCAAGATCACACTGCTGAAAACCGGTAGGCTCAGTATTCCATTTCAGGTCATTTAACAATAAAGCTCATATCCTTCCTATTGCTTCTCTCAAAGATTTACTATTGTAGGACTATTCTAAGCAAAGCACTTGCTCTATGCACTTTATTGAACTCTCTTAAGATTACCTTAGTATTGGTATTATTGCCCATTTTGTACAGATAAACTGAGGTTTAAAGAGGTCAGGAAACTTCCCAGAGGCCATGCAGCCTTAGAGTAAGAAAGAAATGGTTTAAATGTCCCTAAGTGGCATTTTTCTTCCCTGTAGCAGGCAAGTTTGGCTTCCCAGCTCTGTAAACTTTAAGAATTAGAACAATGCATGTACTCGCTAGGAAACAGTAGACAGATGGGAGCGAGTACTGCACGTGAGAATGTATGAATGATGTTGCACTAGAGCTCAGTTCCCATGTAAGTAAGACCGCAGACGTTGCAGCAGAGTGCAGTTCACATTCGGAAACAAGGGTGCCACTGCAGTAGCACGCCTCGGTAAAGAGGCCATCCGAAGCCGAGAGCGGTGAGCATGCGCGCAAAAGTTCTGCGACTAGGAGGGTGAACCGCGCCTGAGAAGTCATCCTTCCTTTAGGGGGAGCCAGACTAGCGTGTCCAGCGCCCCAACCCGCAGCAGGCTCTTCTGCCTCCACCAGAGCCTGGGCTCTCTGGATCCGGTGGAAAGCCGTTCTTCAAGTTACAAGTTCCGGATCTCTAGGGGGAGGGGCACGTGGGAGGGAGAAATGCAGAGACCACGTAACTGACCAGCCCAGAAGTCCGCCAGCACCAGGCAGCCAAACCACCTCCCTTTCTAACCTTTGAGGTAACCCGAAAATGGGCGGGGTCTTGCTTTGGGGCGGAAACAAGGAGGTGTCCCGGGACGAGGGCGGGATTGGTGGCCCGGAGACCCGGCTGGGGCGCGTTGTCAAGGCCAGCTGTCAGCTGAGGCGCTCTAACACCACCCCTGCTGCCTGGCCAGCTCTCCCAGTCACGCAGCCTCCATGCGCCGGCTTCCTGCCTGATCTTCGCCCTTGAGGACGCGGATTTCCCCGTTTCTGGAGAGAACCTTCCCTCCTTCAACCCTCGGCTTCCCTGCAGGTGAAGCCTCCATGGAGCGGCTCCTGGCCCAGCTGTGCGGCACCAGCACGTTGCAGCCGCTCCCGGTGTGGGAGGAGGACACCACTGGCCACTGCTTCACCCAGCTGGTGCTCAGCGCCTTGCCCCACGCGCTCCTCTCCGTGCTCAGTGCCTGCCACTGGGGCACCCTTAGGTGGGTTGAGACGGAGTGCAAGACATCTGTCCATGTGTACCTCACCCGAAACCCACATCTGTGCAGCACTATAATTAGAATAGTGAGAGAGGTCTCTGGAGTAGGGCAAAAGTAGGATAAAATCTGGGCGTTACCACTTTACATCAGTGTGGCTGTCTGGGAGCAAGTTACCTATCTTCTCTGAGCTTCATAGCATTGTTCGGAAGTTTAAACCAGATAATGTATTTAAGCGTATTGCACAGTGCCTGGCACATTTCTAAAGACCCAGTGTGTAGCAGAAATCATCACTTTTGTAGATTTTCAGATACCTAAACACAACTGTCATGAATTGAAGGCAGAATTGAGTGAACAATATTTTTAGCCGAAAAGGATAACTTGGGTTGAAGTTGTAGGACCAGTTTCATACCACTTCCATCTGTGAAACCTTGATGTTCCTAGGCTAAGGAAAACATCTGTACTCAGCTGGAGAGAAGGCAGGAGGTAGAATAAAAAAAAGAGCAAAATCAAAACTTTTAATTCTACATGAGTTTGAAGCTCTAAGGTGGGGGTGCTAAAATCACCTTGGTTTTGTGCTTAGTTCCTGTATGGCTAGATATGGCTAAAGTTAGTCTTGCTCTGGTTCTGACAAGGCAAGAGGGAAGTGTTTTGGGGAGTTCCTAGTCTGATGGATGGAATATATCCCTATCCAGGATGAATTAGGGGGCTGATGAATCCTTTTCTTGGGTGGGAGAAGATTTGGATCTGCTCAGGCTGTGAAGAATCCTGTTTTATCTCTTATGCAGAAATGAGACAAAAGAAAAAAGAGGGTTAGTCAGGACATCTACACAGCCTACTCAGAGGAGTATCTATTAAAAATTGACATAATCTTTTAGGAACTCACAGTCTAACGGGAAGGCAAGAGAGACCATCACGTCAATAGAAATTATGTTTATCTCAGTTCACTTATCAGACTTTAGTGCAATGTTGAAAAGGGTTAGAGATCCTAAATCCCAGACAGGAAAGGACCTCAGAGGGCTTTAGGTCTAGAGTCTTCACTGCTCATTGTGCTGATGAAGAAAACAAGGTGCATAGAGAGGAAGAGATTTGCCCAAGGTCATGAGACTGGTGAGCCCAATGGTCTTTCTTCTGTCTACACATCTTAGGAAATAGAATTATTAAAGGTTGACTTTTATTCCAATATAAATTCCTCATATAACTGATCAGCTGGACTTTGTAAAGGAAACCTAAGGCATTTAACCAACAAAGGGAATAAGATTCAGTCCTTCTTTTAAGACATTCTAACAGTTACTGCTGCAGGCGTGTTTTCCTATACTTGATTTTTAGTGCAGACAGATCACCTTTTTGTTTAAGAACATGTTTGGCATGCCAAGAAGACAGACAAAACTGGAAAGAGGATTTTCTTCAGCTAGAAGAGTTAGAAGAATGATCCACATCCCATTCTACAACCATTGGAGAGACACAGAGTAGAATATTCTGAGGTGTCATAAAATTTAGGCTATAGTAGCAGACTGTAGAAGGTGTATGTAAGTCAAGTTTTTATTCATCTAATAGTGCTTCAGGTGAATTTAAGGGTTGTTTTAGGTAGATACTTTTGTGAAAATGAATACTCATCCTGTAATGGTTATCAATATGAAAATGTAGGATTTTTTTTTTCTAATTAGAGCTTTCATGTTTGGTACAACCTTAATTTAAAACTGTTAATCTTTGTGGCGAAAGAATGATCAGAAATGGTGTGGATAGATTAGAAAGTGGATTAAGTTAATCCAGGAAGACTTCCTAGGAGAAAAGGCCCTACATTTCAAGGTAAAGTGGGCTAGAAGTAAGGTATATAGGGCAGGAAGTTAATTCCCTCTAGGAAAGTGAGCTAGGAAAGAGGTGCGTCTGGGCCCTGAGTCAGTCATAATATGCTTCCTTTTCTCTTTTCCCTCTTGTCCCCAGGAGTCCAGATTACAACCTACCTTGCAGTATTGGCTGGCGCCTTCGACTCACAGCCTCCTTCTTGCTCTCCATCTTTCCACTGCTAGACCTCCTTCCAGTTGCTTTGCCACCAGGAGCAGGCCCAGGGCCCATAGGGCTAGAGGTGTTGGCAGGGGGCGTGGCAGCTGTGGCCTGGATCAGTCACACCCTAGCCTTGTGGGTGTTGGCTCACTCACCTTATGGCCACTCCCGGGGGCCCTTGGCCTTGGCTCTGGCTGCCTTCCTGCCAGCCCCAGCCCTAGTGCTGACCCTACTATGGCACTGCCAGCGAGGCACACTTCTGCCCCCACTTCTTCCAGGGCCCCTCTCCCGCCTCTGCCTTCTTATCATGCAGCTGGCTGCACTCTTGGTCTATGGACTGGGCTGGGCGGTCCCTGGGGAGCCTCAGGAACCCTGGGCCCAGGAGCCTCTCCTATCCGAGGGACAGGAACCTGAGGTAGCTGAAGATGGGGAGAGTTGGCTGTCACGCTTTTCCTATGCCTGGCTGACACCCTTGCTGGCCCGTGGGGCCCGTGGAGAACTCAGGCAGCCCCAGGACATTTGCCACCTCCCCCACAGGCTGCACCCAGCCTACCTGGCGTGTGTCATTAAGGCACATTGGCAGGAGGGGACCCAGCTGTGGAGGGTCCTGTATGGGGCCTTTGGGCAGTGCTACCTGGCACTTGGACTGCTGAAGCTGGTGGGGACCATGCTGGGATTCTCTGGGCCCCTACTGCTGTCTCTACTGGTGGGCTTCCTGGAGGAGGGGCAAGAGCCACTAAGCAATGGTCTGCTGTATGCATTGGGTCTAGCTGGAGGGGCTGTGCTGGGCGCTGTACTGCAGAATCAGTATGGGTATGAGGTACGGAAGGTGACACTTCAGGCACGGGGGGCTGTGCTTAACATCCTGTATCAAAAGGCTTTACAGCTGGGGCCCACACGCCCTCCTGCTGGGGAGGCCCTGAACCTACTAGGCACTGATTCTGAGCGGTTGCTTAACTTTGCTGGGAGCTTCCATGAGGCCTGGGGTCTGCCCCTGCAGCTGGCCATCACCCTCTACCTGCTGCACCAGCAAGTGGGTGTGGCCTTTGTTGGTGGTCTGATCTTGGCACTGCTGCTGGTACCTGTCAACAAAGTGATTGCCACCCGCATCATGGCCAGCAACCAGGAGATGCTACAGTACAAGGATGCACGGGTTAAGGTGAGGGACTACTTGAAATCCCCCAGCAATCCGGAGACCCCACCCAGCATTCTGGCACCTAGGTCTTCCTATGTACAGTGCCTGAGGGAGTAAGTATGATCTAAAAGTTAAAAATCTCAGACTGGAGAAAGATGTCGGTTCATGACCCAACTCTACCACTTACTATTTAATCTCCAACAAGTCACTTCTTTGGGCTTCCATTTTCTCATCTGTAAAATGAGGATGATAGCTTGCCTCATAGGGTTGCTCGAGGATTGAATGAGATCATGCTTGCCAATCACAAGTAAATGTGGCCCATTAGTAATATTAAATAAATTACTAATATTTTACTTAATATATTACTTAAATTACTTAATATAGTAATATTAAGTAAACCCTAAGTAAATGTGGCCCATTAGTAATATTATAGTATTAGCTCATGCAGCAACCCTAGGAGGTAGGAAGTAACCTATCTGGGACCAAATGAGTTTTTAGTGATAGGGCCAGGACCCAAGTCTCCCACCTCTTCATCAAGGGCACAGGTCATCGCATAGCTGCATGTGGAGAGGCCTGGGGGAACCCCAGCTACCTGTTAGGGGTGAGCTGTGGGGAAGGGAGTAGGTCACTCTCCTGCCTGGGCCTGCCCTAGGTGTTGAGCATCTGACTGAGTTAGTTCTGGGTTAACCAGTGATTGTGGGTACCTTACAGAGGGGATGGCAGGAGTGGGGGTCCATACAGCATAGTTGTTAACATCTTACTGGAAGAGTTCAGAGTGCTAATGTGGTACAGGGTGTCCCTGATAGCTGGTTATGGCATGAGGCCTTTTCCTCTACCCATGACAACTACAGACTAGGTCTCTGGGGCCATCCACAGATGGCTCCCAATGCCTCCCTGGCATGCAGGCTGTTGGGATCCAAGGAGTTTCTTTGGCCCTTGCCCATCTTGCCTGGGCCTTTTGGCCTCTCTGTACCCGGGCTGTGGCTCCTATACCTGTATAGTCTTATGGGAATAGTTCCCATACCACCCAAGCTATGTGCCAGACTGGTAACCAGTCCCTGAATCCCATATCTTCTGGCTTTGGAAGGTAGTCCTTAGTCCCTCATCTAATGGAAGGAGTGCTTTTGCCCCAGTGTGGTAACCCTCTGCACTTTATACTACTTCATCTCTAGGAAGATGAGGGGATCCAGCTCTGAACTGCCTCCAGCTGGAACATGTGGAGGAGAAGTAAAAGACTGGGAGGGAAGCAAGCCAGGACTGAAAGGGTTTGAGGGCAGGACTTCAGATAGAGCTGAGATGAGGAAGAAAACCAGGGCTAAGGAAATACAGAGTGCCTGGGGACTCAGTACTCGACATCCTCTGTCAGGAGCCGGGGAAAGACTGGTCAGAGAAGTCACATGAGCAGCGTCTCCACTTCACACTGCTCTCTTGTCTCCATCCTTAGCTCATGACAGAGCTGCTGAGTGGCATTCGGGTCATCAAGTTCTTCGGGTGGGAGCAGGCACTGGGAGCCCGAGTAGAGGCCTGCCGGGCTCGAGAGCTGGGGCGACTCTGGGTCATCAAATACCTGGATGCAGCCTGTGTGTACCTGTGGGCTGCCCTGCCAGTTATCATCTCCATCGTCATCTTCATCACCTATGTCCTCATGGGGCACCAGCTCACTGCCACCAAGGTGAGGACTGGGGTAGGGGTAGGGGATGGCAGTAGGGAAGCATAGGAAGGAGGGAGCAGTAAGATGACTACACTGGAGTGGAAAGGTGGGCTCAGGCCTGTGGTGCTAGCTGAGAAGGAGGGAGGAGGATCCCCGGCTACCTTATCTTTTCCCAAACAAGGGGAAATTCTCTGACGGGACATTTTTCTGGGACCTTGGATATGTCACCCTTCCCTCTGAAGGAATTCCTTTTTTCCCACTTTTCCTTTCTTTCCAACTTCTAGTCAGGTCCAAGCTCCATCTTAGGTCCCCTAATTCTCATTCTAATAGCCTTTGGGGGGAAAAAAATCCATGATCCAAGGGCTGGTTCTAGCCAGGGTCAGATGATGTTGCTACTTAGAAATTATGAGAAGGCATGAAAGTGAGCTAGGTGCAACCTGGATCCTTAGAGGAACATCCGGAATTTCTGTGATTCTTAAGAGTGGCTATCTTTGCCACCTCTAATCCAGGGATTATTCAGTCAACCCCTCAGTTCTTCTACTGCCTTGTTCTTCCCAGTCCACAAAGCCACCCATAGAGTAGGTCTTTAGATGCTTTAACCCCCTGTCCCCGCCTTTCACCCTACTTAGGTGTTCACGGCCCTGGCACTGGTACGCATGCTTATTCTTCCCCTCAACAACTTCCCTTGGGTGATCAATGGCCTCCTGGAGGCCAAAGTGTCCTTGGACCGGATCCAGCGTTTCCTCGATCTTCCCAACCAGAACCCCAAGGCCTACTACAGCCAAGGTAATGGGAAGCTAGAGGGCAAAACGTGGCACAGGGTGAGGAGGGAACTGTAGTCCCCTGGGCTCTGTATGGATGCTACCAGGAGCCAGAGGCATAAGAATCCATTTCCTGGGGGAGGATGCTCAGACTAAGGCAGATATGGGACAGGTAAGCCAATGACATGCCCCTGGTTTACCATCCCCAAGCAGGTGGTTGATTAGGCCAAGCTGAATGGCTTCTTCCCTGTTCAGATCCCCCCACAGAGCCATCTACAGTATTGGAGCTGCATGAAGCCCTGTTCTCTTGGGACCCAGTTGGAACCAGCCAGGAGACCTTCATTAGTCATCTTGAAGTGAAGAAGGTTCGTTGGTCAGACAACCTAGGAGAGTCCCCAGCCTAATAAGGAAGATGGGGACTCAGTGACAGATAAACAAGTTTGGAACCAATCATAGCTAGGTGGCCCTGTAGCTCTAATTACTGAGGGAAGGACTGGAGTGGTTTTGGTGAGCTGGCTCTAATCAGGGAAGAGATGAATCCTCATCTCCGAATGTCATTCCTCCATACACAGCTTTTAGAGAGTAGTCACATCTTTCTCTGGTCTTCAGACAGCTTATACCCACCAGTCCAGACTGACAAGTTTATTTGTCTCCTGGATCCTCCATGTCCCCTACAAGCTTCTGAGTTCTGAACAGACCCCAAAGTTTACCCAGCATCTACCCGAGGCTGGGGACTAGGGGAGAGGCCCAACAGCCTCTTCTTAGAAGGATTTTGCAAATGGGGTAGATAATCCTCTATCTTGGTGAAAGAACTCACACCCTGTGACTCACACCATGGCATACATCCTCAAAGAAGCACTTGAAAGAACATTCCTAGCAGGACAGCGACCTCTGTTTACCCCAGTCCTGAGTTTTCACTCTCCCCTGACCCCTGTCCAACCCTTTGCCCCATAGCTCAACCCAGCATTCTCTCCACTGGTGCCTGAACTGCCTCCACGTTTGGCTCACATTTCTGGCTTGGGCTGTATGTTTTGTTTATCCTTTTAGGCAAGACAAGGCTGGAATTTTTCAAAGGAATTTTACTAATGTGTCAGGGCTTTTTTTTATTTTATTTTTTTTTTTTTATGTCGTAGAAACCCAGTGGAGAGAGCTTACACAAACAAGAATGTATAATAGGGATATAGAGATGAATTGCAGAATCCAAAAACAAGCATATGGCCCAGTCTCAGCAGCAGCCCAGAACCAGGTCTCAACTTGCAGAGCTCTCTCCTGTCCACTTTGCTCTCCGTATTTGCCTTGTTTTTTCTCTGTGTGAACCCACTCTCCATTGAGCAGAAGGTGTGACTGCAGAGAGCCCTCCCACTTACTGGCTGCAGCCAGAAAGAGGGAGCGTCCCCAGGGAAGGGCTCAGATTTGTTTGGTGCCCACTTGTAGATGGGTTAACCCTGGCTGGCCGGGTGGGAGCATCACAGACAGTTTCTAAGAGCCCCTCCTGTTTCTAGAGAAGGAATTTTTTTTTTTCTTTTTGTACAGGGAGATAGCTCCATGAATGTATGTTACAACTAAGAAATGAATAGAACACAGAAAATGTTAAACTGCAAATCACAGAAATGGGCACTTCTGAAAGCACTGTTTTTTTTCTTGAGATATCCGAAGTCTAGCCACAGGTAGACTTAGCCAGCTCAGTATACAGGCCCCAAAGCATGGAGTCCTTTCCTTGAAATTTCTTGGGCAGTTTTCCTCCCATTCTCTGGCATGCTGCTCCTCTCCAGAGGCCCTTCACATAAGCAGTGAAACTGATAGCTCCTCCTATCAGTTCACATAAGCAGTGAAACTGATAGCTCCTCCTATCAGTTTTATTCTCTAATGGAGAATAAAACACCCTACTTTTCTAAGTCCAGCACCGCTCAGTCTGTGCAGTAGTAAATTATTTCCTTACAGACAAACCGAGTCCTAAAGAGAAGCCTCTGTGGGATGATTGGCAGCCCAGGGCCTCAGGAGGGAGATCTGACACCTACTTGTGTGACTTTTGCAGGGTGTCCTGGTCGGCATCGTGGGGAAGGTGGGCTGCGGGAAGAGCTCGCTGCTGGCTGCCATTGCTGGGGAGCTCCACAGGTAAGCAACCTCCAGTGCCCGCACCCTTGGCTCTGTCCTTCATCAAACACCTAGCTCCTGCTATGTGGTGGACACCTTTTTTAGGGTCCAGAGGTGTCAAGATGAAGAAGACCTTGTCCATTTCTTGGGAGAGTTTTCAATTTGGAAAGGTGAAGACAGTCAAGAAAGTGAGTTATAATCATCATACCAGAGTGTTATAAATTCTATAATAGTGAGTGAAGAAATAAATGGAAACATCCGGCATCAGCTAATCTTTGAGAAAATGTAGTTGTGCAGCAAAGGGATCCAGAGAGTTGCTGAGGTGTGAAGGGGGCCTTCTTATTTTACGGTGAGAATGCATGAGTGCAGAGTGATGGCCACACTCTCTTCTGAGCTTCTGAACACAGCTAGATACAGTAGCTGCTTGGCTGCAGCCAAAGAGCAGTTTCTTCCCTTCCCAGTCTGGAATGAGCCTACAGCCTCATTTAGGACCACTCCACCTCAGTGGCTGCCAATCCCGAGAGCCATGTAACACGAAGACAGCAGTGTAGAAGACAGCAGTCTGGAAAGGCTTCCGGGAGGTAGGGGCTGGGCGTGGAGGGACTCAGTCTGGATCTAGCCCCCATGCTGCTGGCCTGGCTCTCTGCAGGCTGCGTGGACGGGTGGCAGTATGGGGGCTGTCCAAAGGCTTTGGCCTAGCCACCCAGGAACCCTGGATCCAGTTTGCCACCATCCGAGACAACATTCTCTTTGGGAAGACATTTGATGCCCAGCTGTACAAGGAAGTACTAGAGGCCTGCGCCCTCAATGACGACCTCAGTGTGAGTGCCTATCCCTGAAACCTCTTGGCCACTATCAGAGACTTGCTACTCTGGGAAGGGCTTGCTTCCACTCAGGCATCATTTACCTAGGACTAGCTGTCAGGCTTTGATCCTCCCAGAGTGTCTAGCTGCTCGGTTCCCTGTTCTGCATAGCACCCAGAGTTGTGGTGGGGACTGGATATTCCACACACAAGCTGGAGGAACCCTGAGGCATCTGGGACTAGGGGAGGGTTCCATAGGTCTGGAACCCTTAGCTCTCCGTAGGTCTGGCTAGTTGTTCTGATTCAAGAGGCCCTCCCCCACCTCCCACTAGGAAGACTTGAGTCAAGATTACTCTAGAGAAGCCTGGCGACCCCATTAGATCCCTCATAGCCAAAGTACTAAATTTAGGGGGGTGAGATTACAGATTTCTCCTATGACTTCCCCACCCAGCCCCCATGTCCTTTGCAGTACTGTCGTCACCACTACCCTATCTAGGTAAATATGGCACTTCCCTGGCAAGGAGGACCTTTGACTTTTACCATTGGGCATCCTATGTCCATTTATCATTTGTTTCTACATCAAGCATTTCTCAAATGTCTTCCGGGTACTGGGAACTGTTCTAGGCACTAAGAATAGTGATGAATAGCAAAGCTTTTCTCTCAAGGGAATTAGCCATCTGGTGGACCACTGGTGTTTATTCTGGTATGGGGACCCCCTAGCTAAGGAAATCACTCCTAAGGCCGCAGGAAGGCTCAGGGTACATTCCTTCTCGATAAATCTATAGAAGCTTTCACTTCGAATTTCCCCATCATCATCCTTGCTTTTTAAAGAGGCAGGTTATCTATGTTCATGTCCTGTCCCTTACTACCTGTGGAACAACCTTGGGCAAGGTAGTGACTCTGTCTGAGCTTAGATCTCATCTGTGAAAAGGAAATAATACCATCTTCATAAGTTGTCAGGATCAGATGTGATGATGCCTGTGAAGTGCTAAGCAAATAGTAAGTGTTCAATAAATGCCAGTTGTTATTGGAATTATGGATCATCCCCTCTGGCTTGCTCACCCAAAATTCAAGTCCAGTCTTTTCAAGCTTGCTGGCTCTCTTCCCTACAAAGGGGTAGGAAATGGGATAGAAGGTATTGGGAAGCTCGTTGACCAATACTGGGGGACCTGTCCCATCAGATCCTTCCTGATGGAGACCAGACAGAGGTGGGGGAGAAGGGTGTGACCCTCAGCGGGGGACAGCGGGCCCGGATTGCCCTTGCTCGTGCTGTCTACCAGGTAAGTTAAAGGTGGGGGAGTCTAGAGCCTTGGGAGCTTTGCCGAGAGGATTGGGATGGGGATATTCTCATCAGCATCCAGTTTTCCCCCTCCCCCTTCATGCTCCTGAGGTATTGGTCTCTCGGCTATCCCACCAACCTTTTGCAGATTCAAGGCAGAATTAAAAGCCCTTTAAAAAGCATTATGTGGCTTGAGGCACTGGGACCCAGCAAGGCTGAGTACTGGCTCTGGAGCACTAGTCTTGCTTGACTGGAGGGAAGTCCACTCTTAGGTACCACCTCCTCTACCACTGTAGGAGTAGCACCCAGAGTTCTGAACTGTCTACTCTGACTGCCTCGAGATCACATCCGAGGAGAGGTCTGGGTTCTGGCCAGAGGACCTGAGACTTGGTGCCAGTGATGTCCCCACCTCTCCCTAGGAAAAGGAGCTCTATCTCCTTGATGACCCTCTGGCGGCTGTGGATGCAGATGTGGCCAACCACTTGCTGCATAGGTGCATCCTGGGAACACTGAGCCACACCACACGGCTGCTCTGCACCCACCGCACTGAGTACCTGGAGAAGGCTGACTTGGTGTTGCTGATGGAAGCTGGGTGCCTCGTCCAGGCTGGTAATGTGGGCCCCTAGGGCAGGAGCACAGCCAAGTGAGAGAGCCATATACCCAGATGTGACAGGGGCTGGGAGACAGATGGATTGTTAAGTGCAGACTCTGCCAGCGCCTCCATGTGTGGCCTGAGCCTTTGGTCTAATGGGAGCTCCTGTCCTGCCTTCACAAAACCGGCGTGAGGTGAAATGCCAGTGGATTTGGGACTTGGGCCTAATGACTGAGTGCTTTGGGAACTTAGAGGCCCAGGATCTCTGAGAACAGTTTGATATCCTTGGAGAAGAGAAAGCAGTCAGTTTTAGAATAGTCTTTATTTTAAAAAAACAACTGAAGGATTATAATCCAGAAGGACATGACCATCTGCAAGTTCACTGGGAGAGAAATAAGAGGAGATGAGGCTCCACCAGAGAATTAGGAATTTTGTGAGGCATGAGGAAAAAGCTTGGCGGTAATGAGAGGTGACTCTGGACAGAGTGCTTGCAGGTGGCTGTGACTGTCCTGGGGGGAACATTTCTGCCTGTGCCAACAGAACCAGAGACACAGAGGAATGGTCTTGCTTCGAGTCTGGGGATCCAGGGAGGAGGCCCTGCCAGGGTGGGTCAGGGAGGCGGTCCAAAGAGAATAGGGGGTGGATTGGCACACATCCTGGTGTATTTCCAGATTAGCCTCCTTCTAATCTCCCCCGCTACCTTCCAGGGCCTCCCTCTGAGATCCTGCCATTGGTACGAGCTGTCCCCAAAGTCTGGGCTGATGGACAAGAATCTGACTCAGGTATGGTCCAGGTAGGGCCCAAGAGGAAGGGGTTTGCCTTTCACTGCCACACTGTTTTCTACAGAGCTCGCCTGCCCCTCTGAAACACTGAGATTTTTAACTGTCATCCTGCCAACTCAATCGCCTCTGACCTTGATCCTCCCAGCCACAGCCCAGTCAGGAAAACAAAGAAACCCAGAGAAAACAAAGGAGAGAGTAGAGGCAGAGGAGAGCACATCTGGCCGCCTATTGCAGGAAGAAAGCAAGAAGGAGGGTGCCGTGGCCTTCCACGTGTATCGAGCATACTGGAAGGCCATGGGCCAGGGTCTGGCCCTAGCCATCCTCTTCTCTCTGCTCCTCATGCAAGGTAGGAGTAAACCCTGAAGTCCCTTATCCCACCCACTGCCCTATCTTCTAAGTCCCCACCATATCCACCACCTTGTACTAATCCTTACAAAGCCCAGAGACTCACCATACATACGTGACAGCTGGGACAAGAGGCCCCTAATTCTGAGAGAGTCCAAGAGGCCAAATAGATGCACTCTGTGGCCATCTTCTGATCTGCCCCATTCTGCAAATTTGAGATCAAGCTCTCCCCAGAGTTGAAGGGTGATGGGCCCGGGAAAGACGTGCACACCAGGAAGGATATTGGACAGTTGCAAGGTGGGGAGGACCAGCAGGGTAAAGAAGGGTAAAACTGGAGGCAAGGGCAGAGGAACAGAAAAAAGGAGGTCTCTCTCTCTCAACTTTTTCCTTCCCATCTCCACCCAGCCACAAGGAACGCTGCTGATTGGTGGCTCTCCCACTGGATCTCTCAGCTGAAAAAAGCCAAGAATAGTTCCCAGGAGGCGCTAGCCCCCACCACCCTGGACTCTGCTGGGCTCCTCTCTGCCCAGCTGCTTCTCTTCTCCCCCGGAAGCATCTAGTGAGTGACTGGGGCTGGGAGCAGGCCTGGTGCTCTCAGAGTGGTTGCTGGGCAGGGAGTGAGAGCTGTGGGGGACTGTGTTCCCAGGGCTGTGTCTCTGGAGGTTGGGGTGAGGTGGCATGGAGGAAGGGAAGGGACCCCCGACTGGCCCTACTTTTGGTTACCCACAGCCCCCTCCCCACCACCCAGCACCTCAGTGTTTCCGCTGCCCAAAGCTGCCCCCAATGGCTCCTCAGACATCCGTTTCTACCTCACCGTGTATGCGACCATTGCTGGTGTCAACTCCCTCTGCACCCTTCTCCGGGCAGTGCTCTTTGCAGCGGGCACCCTCCAAGCAGCCGCCACCCTGCATCGCCGCCTGCTGTGTCGAGTTCTCACGGTGAGGGGATGGGAGAATGGGTGGCATGGGGGAGCCCTCTCAATACCTGGGCTCCATCAGGGACCCCATCCTACCGCCTAGATGAGTGCAGCAGTTGACAACCTGAGACCTGGAAAGGCCAAGAGCAGAGGCTCCCTGGGTTCAAACCCAGTTACTTAAGCCTATAGCTTTCTCATCTGTAACTTGGAGGGAAGAGAATTTTCCTCAGAGTCACTTTCATTTTTGGACTTCAAGTGCAAAGGGCTGAGTTAACCACCCCTTAGTGTATGCGAGGCCCCTCTTTTGTTTTACTTATTTATCCATCCCCTTGTATCTGTATATCCTGTCTCCATTTCCCTCCTTTCCTTGATAAACAACCATTCTAAGTATGTTTAATATGGATCTTTTTGTTTTGTTTTGTTTTGTTTTTGTAAAATGTCTGTGTTTTGTGTACACACATTTTTATAAATGACATTCCGTTTCTTATAATGTTTAGGACTGTTTCTAAGATCCATCCTTGTTGCTGTGTATACTTCTTTTCTAGTCTGTTGCTTACTCCATAGACTTATGCGGATAAACTTAATTAGTACATGGAAAGTGCTTAGGATGGTGCCTGGCACATACTAAGTGTCCAGTTAGCAATTATTATTAATGTTGTTGTCATTGTTACAAAGCCCTTTCTTGTCCGTTATCTTATTTGGGCCTCATAATAATCCCGTGAGGTAGGTACTGTTACCCCTGGAAAATGAGACTCTGATTGTGTAAGTGACCTGGACAAAGCTAGTTCCATGGAGATCCAGGCTGCTATGCACGTCTTTCCATTGACTATCAGGGAGCAGCTGCCTACGCTTCTTTCTCTCCTCCAGGAGTCAAGGAGGGGACATCTACAGGCTGTCAAGGAATTAATTTCTCATAAGCTGGCATTAGGAAGTACTTCAAAAAGTCCTTTTAAGTCTCCTGCCTTAAGATAGGACTGTTCCCCAAGTAAAGGCAGAGAGTTGGACAGGGAAGATGCAGAAAGGGAAAGGAGGCTGTCTTTGAAACTGTACCTCGCAATAGTAGTCCAAATAGCTAGCAGTCACTGAGCACATACTCCATGCCAGGCAGACTGCTAAGCACCTGACTGCTATATATATGGCCTTTAATCCTAACAGTCCTGTGAGGTATGATTCCCTTACTATCTCCATTTTGAAGTGGGGAACCGAGTCGCTTAAATCTCACTCACTGGCCTGAAGTCCACATTTTCTGGAGAGATATTAGCTCCCTGCCCTCGAGAGGGTCATAGGCATGTCTAGTACAGAGGTAGAGGAATGGCCAGCATGGCCTCTCATGATCACTACTGACCAGAGGGAGAGAGAGAGTCTCTATCTTTCACACTCTGAGATATTCTTCCTCCAAGCCCCGCCTGCCCCTCCTCTCTGCCCCCAAATTCTGGGGACACTTTAGTCCCTTCCTGTTCTCTACCTTGGGCCTTCCTCCCCACTCTGTCTCCCCCTAGGGTTGCCCCCAACCCCTTTTCTGCCAAACCCTGTCCTTGCCCAACCACACCCCCCCTTCTCTCAGGCACCAGTGACTTTCTTCAGCTCCACGCCCATGGGCCGGATCCTAAACCGCTTCTCTTCTGACGTGGCCTGTACTGATGACAGCCTTCCCTTCATACTCAACATCCTCCTAGCCAATGCAGCAGGCCTGCTGGGCCTCCTGGCTGTGCTGGCCTCTGGCCTGCCCTGGCTGCTGCTGCTGCTGCCACCTTTGAGTATCATCTACTACCGTGTGCAGCGCTACTACAGGGCCTCCTCAAGGGAGCTGCGGCGCCTAGGTAGCCTCACCCTGTCTCCACTCTACACCCACCTGGCCGACACCTTGGCTGGCCTCCCCGTGCTCCGGGCTGCTGGGGCCACTGACAGGTGTGTGGACTCTGTCTCTCTCAACCAGAGCCTAGGGAGAGGGGAGAAGAGGGACCTCTGAGAAGAAAGGCATGCTGGGGAGGGGGGTTTTAGGTTTCCTGAGAAAGCAAGGGTGGGTGAGGGCACTAGGGGAAAGAGGAAAGAAAAAAGGGATAGTGAGGCAGAGCAGACCCCTATGAAGGAACACATTGGCCTCTTGGTACCCTGACGTGAGGCCTGTGGGTGTGTAGATCAGCTCTGAGAAGGAGGTATTCTATGCGGAAGGAGTCTGGGTGGGTCAGTGCAACAGTAGGATGGCCTTGTTTTCCTCCTGGCCTCCCCCAGGTTTGAAGAGGAGAACCAGAGACTCCTGGAGCTAAACCAGAGGTGCCAGTTTGCTTCCAGTGCTACCATGCAGTGGCTGGACATTCGGCTACAGCTCATGGGGGCTGCAGTGGTCAGTGCCATCGCAGGCATTGCCCTGGTGCAGCACCAGCAGGGCCTCGCTAACCCAGGTACCACCCCAGGACCCCTTACTCTTACCTCAGAAGCATGTGATTCCCACCCCCTACCCAAGACCTCTCCCTGCACTGTACCCTAAACATTTCACCTCCCACCCAGGTTCTCTATGAGGAAGTATTGTAATTCTCCTACCACCCTCACCCCCATTTAGAGTTGGAGGGAAACTGAGTCTCAAGGACTGACTTGCCCAAGGGTTGGTGGATCTGGGACTAGAATGAGTCTTCAGATCTCGCCCCTTCCCTGCTCAACCCCATCCCCAGCACTCTTCCAGGTCTACCTGTCATCCCTCATAGCCTCTCCAGGCCCACTCCATTGCTTTACATCTAGCCTTTTGTGGTTCTGGTCTGGTGCTGGCATCTTCCTGCTTCTCCGCTGGCCTCCTTTAAATGCCCATGGTCCACATAGCTTGGGATTCTCCCATTCTGCCTCACTTCTCCCCATACACATCCCAATGTCCAAGCCTCCCCTAGTGGCTGGTGTTCCTCTCCCCCTAGGACTGGTGGGCCTGTCACTGTCCTACGCCCTGTCCCTGACGGGCCTGCTCTCAGGCCTGGTGAGCAGCTTCACGCAGACGGAGGCCATGCTGGTGAGCGTGGAGCGGCTGGAAGAGTACTCCTGTGACCTGCCCCAGGAGCCCCAAGGCCAGCAGTCGCAGGTAGGCCTGCATCCCCGCCCCAGGCCTGGGTGCTGGAATCCTGTAGGACCCCCTGATGGCCCTAGTCTCTCTCCAAGTTCCTTTCCTTTCACTCCTCGCCATTTTTCTCAGCTCCTCTAACGTTCTCACATGTTCTCCCCATTCTTCACTGTGCCCCTCATCTTTGTGTCCATTTTCCCTGCCTCTCCTTCATTTGCCCTCCTTTCCCCATGCCATCCATTTCTCATTATCCCCCTCCTTCTACTCTCCAACCTTCCCTTCTCCCCGCTGTGTCTCCCCCATCTTACCCATCTCCCTCCATCTCCCACCCATGAATCCCACCAGCTAGGCACTGGCTGGCTGACGCAGGGGAGCATTGAGTTCCAGGATGTGGTGTTGGTGTACCGGCCAGGGCTGCCAAATGCCCTGGATGGGGTGACCTTCCGCGTGCAGCCTGGAGAAAAGTTGGGCATCGTGGGCCGCACAGGCTCCGGCAAGTCTTCCCTGTTGTTGGTGCTCTTCCGGCTCCTGGAGCCCAGTTCGGGGCAAGTGCTGCTGGATGGAGTGGACACCAGCCAACTGGAGCTGTCTGAACTCAGGTCTGGGGGAGGGAGAAGAGGGGACCCAGACTACTGGCACTTAGAGGAAGGCCCAGCCAGGAAGACTTTACATGAACTCAGGACAGCCAGGGCTGATTATAAGTGAAATGGAAGACAGGACAAGCAGGTGAGGATAGCGAGCTCCTAGTGCTCAGGTCTAGGGGCACAGCTATGGTCTCAAAGCCTTCGGTCTGACCCAAGTCCACCTTTCCAGCTTCATCTTTCTTGTACTTCCCAGCATACACCCTGCACTCTAGAGCCCCAGTCACTGCATCCTGAATCAGAACCTCCCTGGTGCTGCGCCTGAGATACTCATCCCCTTAGCCTCAGGCTCGGCACGTGGTGCTCAGGACAGCTTGAGACCTGGGCCAGTTGCCCCTGGCACAAGCGGCCACATCTGGGGCTGAACTTCTCCCCCGACCACCCCCCCAGGTTAGCCTGGTATCATTTTTGCTGAGTTCCATGACATGGAAAAGGAAGGGAAGCTCTGTTCTAAAGCCCATTACTGATCCTAGGCCCTGGCTCCGCCCTTCTTGTATTCTCTATGACCTGTGGTGGCCTTACGTTTTAGTTCCACCATATGGCTCCTCAGGACCCAATTCCTGGCCCTCCAACCTTGAAGCATCCCCTGCCTATCCATACTCCGCTCATTCCTTGCCACTACTGCTGTCCCAGTGATTGCTGGAGTCAGTGTCACACAGCCCACCCTTGCTCTCTGTATTTTGTGCCTCAGTGAGGGGTAAACTCCTTAAGGATGGAGTCTAGGCCTTTTGTTTCTCTGGTATTCCCCAGAGCACCAGCACTGTTCTAGGAACATGGCTTGCTAACTGGGGAGCAGAGTGAGGGTTAGTTATGTTCAGGTTAGTTATGTCTCCCCAAACTTTCCTGGCTTTGCTAGACTTAGAGCTAAAATCTGTGCTAGGAGCAGAAGTGGCCACATCTCCAGCCTAGACCCCATGTCCTGTCCCCTCCTTGTTCCCCAGATCCCAGTTGGCTATCATCCCCCAGGAGCCCTTTTTGTTCAGTGGAACCATTCGGGAAAACCTGGACCCCCGGGGCCTGTTTGAGGATAGGGCTCTCTGGCAGGTCCTGGAGCAATGCCACCTGAGCGAGGTGATCATCTCCATGGGTGAGTGTACTAGGCTCTACCCTGCAGGGTGGAAGAGGAGGGAGCAGAGAGAGGCCTGGGACCTGGGGGTGAAGATGTGCCTTGCAGGTGGTCTGGATGGTGAGCTAGGCGAGGGCGGCCGGAGCTTATCGCTGGGACAGAGGCAGCTGCTGTGTCTGGCCAGGGCGCTCCTCACAGATGCCAAGGTAAGGTGAGAAGAAGAGACATTAGACAGGGCCAGGAAGAAGGCAGGGGCATGTTAGGGGTGAAGAAGTGGGCTGGGGAGAGGTCTCAGGGGACCTAGTTTTCCTTTTAGAGCTGGAGATGGGGAGCTGTGGGCTGGACTGGGCCAGGCCAGCCAGGAGGTGGAAGCTAGTGCTTAGCAGGAGCCAAGGCTAACCCTCTTCTCCCTCTTTCTTCCCACCCCCTCCACATGTTCCAGATCCTTTGTATTGACGAGGCCACAGCAAGCGTGGACCAGAAGACAGACCAACTGCTCCAGCAGACCATCTGTAAACGCTTTGCCAACAAGACAGTGCTGATCATTGCCCACAGGTGTGCAAGTATCCAGCATGAGACTCTAATCAGGGCCTTCGGTGTCAGGGCTCCCATGGGTCAGGGCCCTAACAGTTCCAACCCCCCGTGAACCTCAGTTCCTCATTCTCATAGCACATTGTCTTAGAGAACCTGCCGCCCCCAGCCCCAAGCATAGAGCCACGGATAAAGCCTGCAGGCACACCTGTGCAGTCCAGGGCAGGAGAGGAGAGAATGCGGGTCAGCTTTCTGCTTTAAGGCGCTGTCCCTCATTCCCACTGACCACCTGCTCTCACACAGGCTCAACACCATCCTGAACTCGGATCGAGTGCTGGTACTGCAAGCTGGGAGGGTCGTGGAACTGGACTCCCCTGCCACCTTGCGCAACCAGCCCCACTCGCTATTCCAGCAGCTGCTGCAGAGCAGCCAGCAAGGAGCCCACTCCTCCCCCTGAGGGCCCTCCAGGGTCTGCTGGGTGGCTGCAGAGCTGGCTGCTTGTTTACATTCTTTTCCATGACCCTACCTCAGCCCGTGCTTCCCCAGAGGGGAAAAGGCACCCTGGGTTCCTCTTTGGGAACCACTCTTAAGGCAGAGTTCCAAGGTTTCCCCAGAACATCTGTGACTCCAGGAAAGTTTCTCTGGCAAAGAAGCCCACTTACACTTTCATAATTTTATTGGATAAAATTCCCATCTTACATTCTGTGTATTAAAAAAATAATATTTCTGGTGTGAGGCTGCTTAGGGGTGGCAATAAAAGACTACTCTAGTCTAAGGGGCAAAGGAGGTAAAGGAGGGGGCAGGAAAGCCCCCACTTCCATCACAGTGCTGTGGTCTTTCTAGGCTCAGGGGGCAGGTCAGGTGGTAAGGTGAGCCCTGAAGGCAGCATGCTAACCTGACACTCCTGGTCCTGGCGTGCTGGGACATAGTGTGGTGCAGGGTAGCAACAGGGTCCAGGGGGACAGATACCACGGCGCCAGGCCCGCAGGGTCAACAATACCGTGGACAGGACCAGGGCGGCAGTGATGGCCCCAAAAACCACCATAGCCACCAAGCTAGACTCACCTAGCCCGGCCTCTTGCCTCCGCACCACCTCCTTCACTGAGATGCGCAGCAGACCAGCCCCCGCACTGTGGGGGACAGGCCCTGTGGCTGGTACCACCACAGCCGACGTGAGCCCCAGGGGGATGTCTGCTGTGGTGGTGGGTTCTGGGACAGGTAAGACTAGCTCACAAGTCTTGCCGCCATAGCCACTGGGGCAGAGACAGTCGAAGTCATGGACACGGTCCCGACAGCGGGCCCCTCTCTGGCATGGGCGGCTGGCACAGTCATCCAGGTTGATGGTGCAGAAGCGTCCAGCAAAGCCCTCAGGGCAGAGGCAGGAGAAGCGATTTATGCCGTCCAGGCATGTGGCACCGTTAGCACAAGGCCGCATCAGACAGTCGTCTACATTCACCTCACAGCGGGCTCCCACAAAGCCCGCCAAGCAGCGGCATGTGAAGTTGAGGGCAAAGCCCTGGTCATCCTGGCACAGCCCACCATTCCGGCATGGGGAGCTGGGTTGGAGGTGGGAGAGGGCATTGATACTGAATCATACCTGTAGGGTAGCCCAGGTCAGCATCCTGACCACTGCCACCCCATCCCCCTTCCAGCTATCACCTTGAGCTCACTTTCGGAGCCTCAAATGCCTCATTTTAAAACTGGGAACATAAGGAGTACCCAGCATCCTAAATTGTGAGGGTTAAGTGAGATAATCCAATGTCATGCAGTTAGCTTGGGGCCTGGCCCAAAGGGCAGGTAAGTATACTATTACCCTGTCAGGCTCTCAGGCCTGGGGCAGGAATGAGGACAAGTCCAACCCTGCTGCCCATTTCCTCATGCACACCATGAAGCATAAGGCTGCTGTTTGGAACATCCTTAGGGACTGCGTGCAGCTTCAGAGAATGAGGGGAGTCCTAGGTCCTCAACTTCCCCACACCCACCCCTCTCTGCTCCACAGCCAGAGCAGTCACATGTTGATCTGTAGATTTTTGTTGAAGAAATAGTTCAGGTGGTATAAAAAAGCTGAGAAACCCTGAACTTGAGACACTTTGGCAGGCTGGAGTTTTGTCCTTTGTTGCCCCCATGTGGGTCTTCTGACCCTCAGCCCTAATACTTTACCGCCACCACCCTCAACAGTCCTGCCTCCTCCCTTCACCACGTCATCTAACCTCAAACTCACTCCAAGGGGCCAGCACTCACCCTGCCTGCTCACAGGGTCCCCTCTTGCGCTCGCAGTCCCGCCCATGGAAGCCTGGTAGGCACACACAGTGGTACTTGCCACCCCCATCATACACGCACTGGCCTCCATTCTGGCAGGGGGACTGTGTGGTACAGATGTACTCATCTGGAAAGGAGACAGGGAAGGCTCTGAGACAGCCCCTTACATCTGGCATCCAGACCTGCCCAGGCCCCACCCAAGGTTCTGTGGGTGTAGCTCATACTGCAAAGCCAGGCTGGTATTGTGTAGTGGGAGAAAACAACACTGAATTTGGAGTCAGGAGGCTCCTATCACTGGCAATGTCAGTCTGTTTCAGAGTGAATTTGGGCAAGTTATATCTTGTCAATGGGTCTCAGTTTCTTCTTATGTAAAATGAGTACTGTTTTTGGCAGCTGCCTTGGCTACCTCTTGGGGTTATGTTGAGGGCCAATGCAGACAGCAGATAGGTATAAAGTCTAAAATGATGAAATACCATGTATTTGAGGGTTTGAGCTGGACACAACAGGTACTCAATAAATATGGATGGATGTTTTCCCAAGACACAGCGGTTCCCCAGACTAACAGCTTCCCGCTTTACTCTCATACCTTTGTCACAGAACTTGCCAGCCCAGCCACTGTGACAGATGCACTGCCAGGGCTGGTGGCAGGAACCGTGCTGGCAGCCGGGCATCCTCACACAGCGCTCACAGTGCAGCCCCTCCCAGCCTGGGTCACACCTGATGGGGAGAAGTGCAGGGTCAGGGCTCTGGGTAGGGCAATGTGAGGAAATGGAGGCAGCAAAATCAAAGCTTTTAGAAAACAAGAGGACATATGACAGTCCCTAAGGGGAAGCAGGCCTATCCCAGATAGGTGTGGTCCGTGCAAGATCATAGGCCACATATATGGAATCAGACCATCAGACATCAACATTCAAGTCCTAGTTCTACACTTTGTCTAATCTTTATGAGCCATAGTTTTATCATCTATTAATTGGAGATACATCTGGCAGGGATGTCTGTAAATGCCCCCGATATCACTCTTGTCTGAGGAGCTCAGAAGCATTTTTTTAAAAAGAGCAACTTTGAAGGGTCATCAGAACTATCTTCCCACCCTGATTCCAGGGCAAAGGCCTAACCTATTTTTTAAAAACCCTCCAAGGATGAAGAGTCCGAAACACCCCCAGCCCCTCCAGCAGCTTCCCATCAGCTCCTTTCCTTATGTCCATCCAGACATATTTTCCTCCTGCTACAGAATTTCCCCAACCCCCACTCCAGTCAATTACTCAGATTCATCGGGAAAGATCCTCTTTCTTAAGTGCTTCTCTCTAGCAACGCTGCAGCCTTTCTTTCCAGGCTGAACAATTCTCTTTATATCGTTCCTATATTTCTCCCTTTCATCAAGACTCTCAATTTCCAAATGCTCTCAAGCTTCAAGTCTTTCTCCTGGTATCTTGAGGAGGAATATTTCAGAATTTCTGGATCAGATTTGGGAGAGTAGAGGAAAAAAAGGCAAGGCAAAAGGGTCTGCAGGTTGGGACAGGCTGGCCAATCTGCCCCTATGCTGTGAGGGGATGGGGAGTGAACGGTAGGGTTTCAAGCCCCTGGATACCCTGCCCTGGGGCTTGGCCTGGTTGTGGTATGAAGGGCTGAGAAATGGGGAGCAAAGAGTTTAAGAGCACGTGCTAGGAGAGGTACCTGCAGGAACCATCAGGTGCACAGCAGCCATGGGCCAGGTCACAGTGGGAGCTGCAGTCATCAGCTGCAAGAGATTGATGTGGGAGCGGTGACCCTGGGGTCCGGGTTGGGCTCCCTGAGATGTGGGGCTCTGGAGAGGATACAGGGTCTCAGTAATTGGATGGGCTCAGCTCTGGGCCAGGGCAGGACGTCTAGTTCCAAAGGGATGACTTGGGTCCCACCAACCCCATGGGTCCGAGTGGCTGCAGTGCCGTCTCTGGCCGGCAGAGGTCAACGTGCAAGCGAGGGACCGCCCTCTCAGGAGAGGGCCGCGCGACTTGAGCCCGGGGTGCGCTCACCTCGGGCAGGCTGAACGGATGCCCCCAGAATGCACAATAGGCACAAGAGATGTAGGCAGCGGCAGCTGCTGGGCATGGTCAGCGCCGGCCCCAGGAGGAACGGATGGATGGATGGCCGGACGTGCGGACACCTGTGGGATGGCACAGGCTGGGAGGAGGTCGGACGCGAAGATAGCGGCACGGATTCCAGTTCCGAGTGACAGAAGCAGAGAGGGAGAGGGGCGTGCAGACAGAGGGGGTAGGGACAGCGGGAGGGCGGAGGTGGGGAAGCATTGGGCCAGCAAGGGTACTGGGGAATAGGATCCAGGAGCTGGCTCTGTACCAAGAAGGCGAAGGATGGGCAGCGCGGAGCGAGGTCAGGGCGCAGGAAGGGCCGGGGCGGGGAACGCAGCAGAACCGAGTCGTCGCGGGGATGGGGACAGCGCCGAGGGTTGGTCTCGAGCACGGAGGGGTGACAGGGGCTGGTTCCTGGCAGCAAAGTCTCCGATCCCATCCCCGACTCCAACCAGGACTTTCTCCCACGTCCCCTTCCCATCTCGACCGCGTATGGTTCGGCCGCGGCGCCAGGCCTGGGGTCCCCGAGCGCCGCTCGCCCTGCGCGCCCCTGCCCTCGTGGTCCTCACCTCGGGCTGGGAGGCGGCGCGCCGGGATCCGACGGGCTCTGCAGCGGGGCCAAGCCGGAGCACGGGGCCACCCCTAGCGGGCCGCAGGGCCGGGCACCCAGGCGGCTGCCATGCGAGCCCAGAGCTCGGCAAACTGGGGCTCAAGTCGACCCTGAGCGGCGGCGGCGGCGGCGGTGGCGGCTCCTCCCGCGCGCTCACGCCGCCTGCCAGGGGCGGTGTGCGCCAGCGGAGCCCGCCTCCCCCCTCCCCACCCTGGGCTTCTGTCGGCCCGCCCCCAACCCGCCCGCGTCCACCGCCCACCGGCTAGACGCACACAGCGCACATCTCGCGGCGACGCTCGCCCCTTGCTCCACAGCCTCGCTTTCCCCTGGGCCCCCACCTTCCGCTATCACCCAACCTCTCTGAACCTTGCTTTCTTCATCAAAAGGAGGATATTATGGAAGTCTAAATGGGAGCAGACTGTAAAGTGCTGGCTGGATGTGCGCAGCCCTATTATTCTCTCATCTCTCATCCCTTCTTTGCTGACCTGCGCCCCTCTCCCCTCCCCCACCTTTGCTCTCACCAGTCCGCTCCCCATCACGCTTCTTATATGTATCCCATGCACACTCAGGGCACAGTGCCCATCCCCGCCCTCTTTCTGTCATCAGCCCACGCCTCCTCCGTTTGTATATCCTCCATCACCTGCTTCATCTGTCTACTCCTCTGCTCCGCGCCCTTCGCTTCTTTCTCTCCGCATTGCCATCCGCAGCCTTCCAGGATCGACCCATGCCTATCTAAGTATTATCCTGCCCACCCTAACCCCCATCCATCCCTCTGTTGAGTCCGTCTTTCCCACCGCACTTCTTTTTGTGACCGTTACTGTGAAGCACCCCCCTGGACGGACTGGGAACGCCCCTGTCCCTGTAAATGTAGCCCCCACCCCTGTTTCTACTTCTGTACTCCGGATCACATCTGTTCTTGACCACAGGCTAAATGTCAACTGCCCAAACCCAGAGAACAGACCGAGAGAGTTCTGTAGGGGGAGTGGTAGGGGACTATCCTCCAGGCTAATAGCTCAGAGGCACCAGTACCAGGCAAGGACAGGAAACGGTTTCTTGTTTGCGCAGGACAAAAGGGAGATTAGGAAGGCCTCCTAAACCTTCAAATCAATATCTCATCATCTTTAAGTTAAAAAATTTGAAAGGAGTCTCTAAGCCGTGCAGAGCATCTTCCTACAGACACCTCCACAGGGATGGAGCCCCTATACTATCTCCATTGGACATAACAGCCACACCCACTCCATCTCTCTAGCCAACTTTTCCAAAACTCTGATCAGCGGGAGAGCTTTCCGAATTTGAGTAATACCATGGCTCTATTTATTTTGTTTAACTTTATTTTCAGTGAAAAATTGCAAACAGCCTGTAACGTCCAAATCACCGGAGGTTAAACAGATGATGGTCTGTCAATATGTTTAATAGTCACTATGTGACTATTAAAAGTCACCTTTTGAAGTCTAAAACTGTCAAGAAAAAATAAAGCTAAGAATATGCTAAATGGGGGTGTTGAGCAAGAAATAAAGCAAAACCTATGTCAATGTTTGCAGTAATTTTTGTTCTGGATGATGGAATTATAGGTTTTTTTTCATATTGATGCTTTTCTGCATTTCTCCTTTTCCCACAATGATCATGTATAGCTTTTTTATTAGTATGAAAGAAATTCAATAACATTAAAGAACTTTTAGACTAAAGTAAAAAAAGAAATCCAGAGTTACTTGTGGATTAATCAAATTGGCTTCTAGAAATCAGGTGTCCAGATGATCCAGGACTAGTTGGCTATCTCCTCTGGAACCTACACCAAGAGATGCAGTCAGCATCTTACAGTAAATGTTTATGGAAACTAAAAAAATTTACCTCCTTTCTTTTTTCTTTTCTCCTTTAAGATATCAGACAAATCAATCATAATTTCTATACATGTCTGTAAAAAAGTTTTGTTATTTTTTTTTTTGCCAATTTATTTTCTCTTTTTTCAACAAAATCAAATGTCTATCTGGCTCACCATAAGTAAGTAAGTAAATAAATAAATAAATAAATAGGGGAAAAAAATCACCTACTGGCATGATAAAACCACTACTGTTTTGACCCCTTTTCCTATCTAGATGTTTTCACACAGTTCCTGTAATGTTGTATCCTGCTTTTTTAGGTACCTGTAATGTAATGTACTTTCTTTTTTACTCTGCATAATGTATTGATAGTCCTCAAAAGCATAAATTTTTATGGCTGCATGATAGCCCATTAAATAGCTAGATCATAATCTATTTAACCTAGCCCTTATTATTGGATACTTAAAATTGGATCCTTATGAAATTGTGTTTATTTTTTTGTCATTATAAATTAACTCAACAAATATTTACTGAGCACCTGTGTTCTACTACTATGTGCCAGACACCATTCTAGGCACTGGGGACACAGCTACCAGATAAATAGTAGTGCTACAAGTTTTCATGCACATAGTTTTTTCCATGGTTTAGCTTCCTTCCTTACGATAGAGTCTGAATTGTTGAATGACTGAGTCAAAAAAGTTGTGGAAAATGAACAGTTCTTTCTCATTAATGAAATTCGACATTCACCGACGAAATAGTAATGATATTTGAAGTTTTGGAGGTTGATTACATCAGACTATATCACTTACTATTCCTTTATGCTTTGAAGATTTTAGCACTTTGCTTATTGTCACTCTCTTCATTCTACTTCTGTCAAATTCTTGAATATTCTTGATGATTCAGTACCACATAGACAATTCTTTTAATATATGTGATTGTTTGTTTTCAAAGATGGCACTACACTTCCTCCTGTCCCATATGACTCTTTGCAATGATTTTGCTGCTCCTCCCAGCAACAGGTGGAGTCTGTTTCTTAACCCTTTAAATCCGGGCTGGCTTTATGACTTGCTTTGACTAAAAGCATGTGGCAGAAGTGATATTGTGTGAGTCCCCAGAGTCTGGGCCTCAAGACCTTGCAGCTTGGCCCTTTGCCCTCTTAGAACATGTCCAACATTATGTAAAAGAGTCCAGTCTAGCCTACTGGAAGATGAGAGGCTCCACAGAGGAGCACTGAAGTGCCTTGGCTGCCAACCACCAGACATGTGAGGTCGTATTACCCAGCCCCAGTCAAGCTTCCAGATGACTGCAGCCATATGAGTGTGCTTAGGCAAGACTAACAGAACTGCTCAGCAGAGCCCAGCCTGTATTACCAAACTCCGAGCAGGTAAATGATGGTTGTTTAAGCCGTTAAGTTTTGGAGTGGTTTATTAATATGGCAATAGATGACTGATAAAACCAGCTTCCCATTTCCTTGATTTCTTTTTCTCCACCAGTGAGAAGGATGGTCTCAGCCAAACCTTGTTATTCACACTTCATAATTTCGATTTTGTGTCACATTTTCCTATTACCAGCGTGTATCTCTTCAGCCCATGCCCTCTAGTACCTGGACTCAAATAATTCTGGATCCTTAGGTTGAATTGCATCCACTGGGATCACAGGGCCACATTACAACTTTTATGGGCCCTAGGCACTTTGCCTTCATGGCTCCCTTCCTCCCCACAAAAGAATATTAAAATTATATTTTATGACTGCATTTGTGTAAAGATGAATATAATCCAAGCTAGATTCATTATTATTCAGTAAGTCCTTACTTAACATCATCGATAGGTTCTTGGAGACTGTAACAAGTGAAACGATGCATATCAAAATCAATTTTACCGTAGACTAATTGATATAAACAAGACTTAAGTTCCTACGGCATATTTTTGGTCACAAAACATCACCAAACTTCTTAATAAAGACCCCAAACACTTCTAATGTTAAACATTGGAATAAATGTGAGCTATACATACATTTAAGAAAAATTCATAAGAACAAGTAAGATAATGATTTTCCAACTCGTTTATTCCAGTTTGATGTCACAGATAGCTGGAGTCTGTCCTGGCAGCTCAGAATGCAAGGTGGGAACCCATCCTGGACAAGACACCCTTCCATCATAGGGCCCTCTCACGCTCACCCACACTCACTGACACAGGGTCAATGTAGATACCTTCATGTGCATGGCCTTGGGATGTGGGAGGAAACCAGAGTGCCAGGAGAAAAGGAACGCAGACATGGAGTGAACGTGCGAACTCCACACAGACTGTGGTCCTGCCCCAGATTTTTTTTTTTTGACTCATCAACGTTATAATGAAATGACGTTGAATGAAATGATGTTATTCAAGGACCTGGTGTATATTCATTTTTATTATTTTCATTTTTTTCTTCTGATTTTAAAATATATTAACATTAAAACATTTCGTGGGTCCCTAAAAGAATTTTGGGCCTTTGGCACTGCGCCTCCTATAGATAAGTCAGCTCTGTCTCTCAGGCATTGGTCCTACCTCCTTTTCAGCATCTCCTATCTCTGTCACATCCATGTTTCCCTCCTTACCCAGCTCTGAGTCCATGATTTATCATTATAATCAGTCCCTTGCATATACCAACTTTCTGGCCCCTCTCTTCAATCATGTTTATCTGGTAAATACCCCACTGCCATGCCCTCTCCAGCTTGCACCCAAGCAGCTAAATGTGGCTGGAAAAAACACATCTCCAGGCTGACTTGTCTCACTTAAATTCATACCTTCAAACACCCTTTGTGCTGACCACCAATAAGCTTGCATTTCCTTAATTCTGTGCAGTCTCCTGCCCTCCCTGACAGCTATTTTTAACTTCTTCTCTCTCCTTCAACCTCTATCTCCTCCTCCTTTCTCCTTCATGCTAGTGGTCTCGCTTCTAACTTCATGGAGAAAATAGAAGTGATCTGAAGAGAATTTCTCCACACTTCTACCGCCTACCTGCATCTGTCTCCATATACTCTGTCGTCTCTCCTGTTACCAAAGATGCACTGCCTGCTCTGAGTTCTCACCTGTGTGGTCCTCTCTTCCTGGCACTAACTAGTTCCCATCCTTTCTCATTTGTGTAACTCCAGGGCTCCACCAGTTCTCCCCATCTCTTCTGCGTCATCAGTTTGCTTTTCTCTATGGAGTCATTTTCATCACCCTCTCTCTCACCTTAAATAAATAAATTCCCTCAGTTCCATATTTTCTTCCAGCTACATTTTTCTGATCCCCTTTACTGGAAAACTCTTCTAAAATATTTGTCTATAATTGCTGTCCTTACCTTGTCTCCTCTCATTTTTCTCTTGAAACCATTCTCACCCCACTACTCCACCAGAATGGTTCCTATCAAAGTCACCAATGCCCTCAAAATTGTCAAATCCAATAATTACTCAGTCCTTATCTCACTGTCTCTGTAAACTGCATTTGACAGTGTTGTTCACTGGGTTCCTATGATCATTCTCACTATCTTTCCACCTACCCTAATGGCTACCCCTCCTCAATCTCCTTTGCTTCCTCCTCATCTTCCCAATTTTGTCCACAGTCCCAGGGCTCAATACTTAGACCTCTTTTCTTATCTACTTTCACTCACTCCTTTCATGATCTCATCCAGCCTAATGGCTTTAAATAGTAGCTATAAGCTAAGGACTCCCAAGTTTATTTTTCCAGCCAAGATTTATCTTTGAAATCCAGACTTCTGTATCTGACTGCCTCCTTGACATCTCCACTTTGATTGTCCAATAGGCAACTCAAACTTAGCGTGTCCAAATTCAAACTCCTGATTTCCATCTCCAAATAGTCTTCCTATGTGTCAGTCTTAGCCCTCTCAGTAAGTGCCTTAATGTTTTTTAGGCCAAAATCCTTGGCATCGCTCTCCTCTTTCTCTTATATCCCACATCCTGCAAATCTCCTTTGCTCTGCCTTCAAGTTCACTCAGAATTTGACCACTTTTCACAATCTCATTTCTAATGCCCTGGTCCAAGCCCCATTGGCTCTTATCTGGACTACTGCTGCAACAGCTTCTTAATGGGTCTTCTACTATCATGAAGCAGCCAGATTCATGAATCTGAATTCTGAAACAGAAAAAGATCGTTGGTGGAAAAACTGGTGAAGTCTGCAGAAAGTCTGGAATTTAGTTTACACGCGGGAACCAATTTTGACTTTTTAATTTTAACAAATATACCATGGTAATGTAAAGTGTTAACACTAGGGGAAACTGAGTGAATGGTATATGGAGGCTCTCCTTACTATCTTTGCAACTTTCATGTCAATCTAAAATTATTCAAAAATAAAGTTTAGTTAAAAGATAAAAGTCAGATTATGCCACATCTCTGCTCAAAACCTTTCAGTAGATCCTGTTTGACCTTATCCCCTATGCTCTTCCTGCCTTACTCTGCTCTAGCTAAACTAGCCTCTGTGTTGATCCTTGAACACGTCAAGCTATGTTCCCTGCCTCAGGATCTTTGCACTCGCTATTCCCTCTGTCTGGAATGCTCTTACTCAGATATTTTCATAGCTCACTCCTTATTTCATTAAGGTCTCTGTTCGAATTTCATTTTAGTAAAGAGGCCCGCCCCGATCAACATACATAATACCCCTACTCCTGGCATATTTCCCTTATCTTACCTTATTTTTCTCCACAGCACTTATCTTCACCTGATATAATATCTATTAACATATTTATATACTGACTGGCTCTCTCCACTGGAATATAACCTCCGTGAGGGCAAGGACTTTGTTTTGTTTACTGCTATAATACAGCTATGTCACTGGCATGGTGAAGGATTTAGGTTGATGGTATGTTCACTGCTTTCTCATGACTTGGGAGAAGAAAAACATTTTTTTCTCTATGGGCCTGGCCCTTCCACTTAATCCTCACTACAATCCTGCAAGGCAGGCATTAATATTATTCCGGCAGGCGTTACTATTATTCGAGGAAGGAGAAGATACAAAGAGTTAGGTGATTTTGCCAAGGTCAGAGAATTAGTGAGTGATGAAGCTAGGATTCAGACTCAGGCCTCTCTTTCTCTGTGCCATGCTATTGATCTAAGCAATTGAGCAAGGGTGTGGTTGATTGTATTTTCCAAAGATGGCTGCCACAAGATTTCCCATCCCACATGCTCTTCTTTCAATTTGAGACAATGAAAATCAAAGACTTGTAGCTATGGTGATGCCATGTGACTTCAGAGATTAGACCACAAAAGATGATCCAAGTTTCACCTGATTCTCTTGGAGTGCTTGCCTTTGGAGATCCGTGTTGCTGTGCAATCAGTCTGATTGCCCTGTGGTGATCATGCTATGAGGAAGCCCAAACTAGCCCCAGTGGAGAGACACATGGAGAGGACTTGAGAGTGCATGGAGAGAGAGGCCCAGACAGCCCCCAGCTACTCCACCCCTGTTATTTCCGCTCCAGCCTCTGACTAACTGCAGTTGCATGAGAGATAAGATCAGAACCACCCAGCTGAGCCTATCCTAAATCCCTGACCCACAGGAATCTTACAGATAATAAAATGATTGTTGTCTTAAGGCATTAATCTTGAGGTGATTTGTTATAGGCAGTGATAGATAACTAAAACAAAGGGAGTGACAAAACATCAGAGGTATTCAGTGAGCAAGTCCCATCTTTCCAGGCTTAAGTTGACCTTGTAACTGGTAGGCGTTAACTCAGTGATCTCTAAGGATGGTTCCAGTTCTGTTGTTTGGTGCTTATCCATAGTGTTGGCTGTCCATTTTCACTGCCTCCTTAATACCCAGTTATTATCCCACCATTTCATTACTCCCAGAGGAAAAAAAAAAACAAATGTCCCTAGGCACCAAGGGATATCTGTGGATCTGCTGAGGAAAGGAGGTGGGTTCATAATATTATGAGAAAAATATTATGAAAAAGGCTTATAATATTTTTGAGCCTCAATTTTCTCATTTGTAAAATGGAGAGAACGGTGCCAGCCTTAATCTTTACGGGGTCCCTGTGAGGGCGGGCAGAATGAGATAGTGTGTATAAAAACATAGTTATGTATGTTTTACAAGAGGTAAGAGAATGGGGGCAGGATGAGAAGGAGGGGGATTGCTTACAAGAGCAATGATGGGAAGTTGAACTGGGCTGTTCTGGACTGTGCTGGGGCTTGTCTCTTAGCAACTGTGCCCGTTTAAGCATCTTTGAGAATCCATCCACTACTAGGGGTGGAAGCCCCTTGATGTAAAAGGCATCATTTAGTCCAGGCTTCTGTCTCTGCAAAACTATTTCTAACACACACCTTCCCCCATTTATCAATCACCCAGGAAAGAGGGCTTGTTTCATTGCTTGGATTTCCAAGAACACCTCCATCCCAATCACCTGTCTCTGGCAGGGGCTTTGCTGTACTCTGGGTAACTGATGCTTAAAACCTCAAGGCCATCCTTTCCTCCTCTCTTGCTCTTATTTCCTTGTTCTGGCTGCTCACCAAACTTTGTCTGGTCTTCCTTCTCCTATGGCCCTGGGAGAGCCATGGGAGATATATCCCCACTGCCTCAGCCCTTGTCAACTCCTTCCTCACCTCATCAGATTCATAACAAGCATTTAATCTCCCCTATCCCCACTTCCTCCCCTGACCTATGGATGTTGCTGTTTCCCCTTAAGAACTGGATCTCTGAAGGCAGGGCATCTCCTCCCACGTGCTCACTATGTGCACCCAAGGCGCACTGGGGGGAGGAGGGGGCTGGGAGCGTGAGGGGGGGGCTGGCGCACTGGGTTGGGGGGCCGGCAGGGGTGCCTGGCACACCCTGGGGCCTGGCACACCTAGACCTTCTGCGTGTAAATCAGACATGCTAACCACTACACTATGGAGCCACCCCCATAACAAGCATTTTCTACTTCATCACTTGGCTCCAAGCCCATCCCTTTCTCCCATGCATCCATTTTCACCATTGTTGTCATCTCACTTTCTGGCTCAGAAGCCTGGGATCACTCTTATTATGCCTCAGGCTGTGCGATATCAAGGCAAGTGTACCAGAAGCTGCTTCAAATCTTTGCTCCACCATCCGTAGCTGGATGACTCTCAAGAAACATCTAACTTCTCTGAGCCTCAAGGTCCTTGCTGGTAAATAGATAGCTATCCTATGTACCGGGCACTGTACATGCATGAACTCATTTGAGCCTATGGCAACTCTATGAGGTAGGTACTATGCTTAACCCATTTTATAGATGGAGAAAATGAAGCACAGAGACCTTTAGTCATTTGTCCATGTTCATGAAGCTAGTTAGTGATGAAGCCAGGATATGAACCCAGGCTGTCTGCTTCAAAAATCCTGCTCTTACTCACTATCTTATCCTTGGGAAAAGAGGCTGGTGTGGGCTGCGTGGTGAGAACCCCCTGGCCGATGCCAATCAACTCCACTTTTATTTGGAAGACTTTGGGAACAGATTGGGCTGCAAGCCTGATGACTTTAGAATCCTCCTAAGCTTGTCTTAATAGTTGCCTCTTTTGTGGGGCACCACTAGACATATGAGGTTCATTTCTAGCTTTGATCCCACACCCAAATAGTAACCACTGCTCCAGAACACCCTAGTCTCCCAAGAAATCCTAGTCAGATTTCTCACTTTTCTGAGCATTTCTTTTCTGAGTACCTGCCAATAAATCCTTCCTCCAGAGTTCCCAGACATATGAGTTCATCTCCCTACTCCTCACCTAGGGGGTGGGTTCTCAAGATCCCCTCCTTTCTCCTTAGCCTCCTTTTCAAACAAAAAATTTTATGTAACTTGTTTAGTAATATATGGTAATGATAACTTCTAATACCATTGGAAAAGGCCTAGCTTGTCCAATAAAGTGTTAAATGAATTGACTAAAAAATAACATCGTGTGTATAACACAAAATGAGGGCACAGAGACAAGAGAATGGGGAGCAAAAGGAGTCATACATTCATTCACAAATTCATTGACCCAACTACTCTCTGTCAGAGCATAGCGTGGCAGTAAGCGCTGTGGTCAGAAGCAAAGAAGGGGCCTTGGACACCCAACAAGCATTAGTGGAATAAATGCATAAATTAATGTAAATGAGAAGGTACTAGGACTTGACCTCAAGCAGCTTATGGTCTAGGAGAGCAGGCACACCTACTCACCGCCCACACATTGTAAGTAAACAAGGGACCAGCTGTATCTGTGGGCTCTGGTCCTCATGGAGATCCAGTGGCATGCAGGCCTGGCCCTTGTCCTCACCAGGTGAGGGGTAATTATTTACCTGCTTGTTTTGTCCTGCCACCATCTCTCCAAGCCAGTTCTGGCCAGTTCAATAAGTGGGGGCCCCAGATAGGAGCTGAGTTGGAGCAGGTAAGGGGTAAGACAGAGCCAAGTAGTCCACCCTTCACTGGGCTTTCTGCCAGTGCAGGGGCCTTTAGGTCCTGAAACAAATGTCCTCCCTGTCTTGTTGTTTCCTGTCCTCCACCCCCACCCCTACTGCATAGCAGGAGCTGGAGCCAGCTGCTCCAGGGCTAAAATCCAAACCAGCCATTGTGCCCCACCTTTGGGCTGTGTGTGTGATTGTGTGTGTGTGTGTGTGTGTGTGTGTGTGTGTTGGCAGAACCTATTGTATGTCTCATAGGTTGGAGTGCTAAGTCTCAGGCCCTGGATGCCATGCTTAGGATACCTGAAGATACCACCTCAGGGAAAGGGAGGAAGTTGGGCGAGGGTAGATATTGATTGTGGGCTTTGGGGTTAGTTGAGAAGTGGCAGAGTGGGACACTTTGTCCACTGATGGGCTCAGTGTGCAGTCATGTAGCTAGTGTCCAAAGTGTCAAGAGAGGGAACATGTTCATTTGGAACCATGAGAGTGTACAGATACATGTGCATAGGCCTGGAAGGGCAAGAGGCTCACCCCATCCAGAACAATGAGTGTAAAGAACAGCAATACCAAGATTCCACTCACATGCTTGTGAAGCCCCTGCCACCCAGGTCCCATGAGGGGGTGAGAGAGGAACCAACAGCCAGGCAGGTCATGTTCCAGTTCCTCTAGCAACTGCTTAAGGGGCCATCTCTGGATGTTTACCTGAAGCTGAACCTCCTCTGTTAACCTTTCATGTATAAACAATTGCTTAGTCTATGGAGCAACACATACATTCAAGGCCAAATTTCAGGTAGTGACGCAGGATAGAGGGAAGCCCTCCTGATTCAACAAATAGACTGGGGACCTTAGCCTCCACCAGGTCAGAGTGAATGAAGCAGGCCCTGACAAACAGATCCTGGCGCGGTCCAGAAGAGGGAGGCGAGCTGTTTCTTCTGTACTTTCTGAGCTTCCCCAGGACTCAGAATTGAAGTCTGAGAGGAGAAGAACAGGTTTTCACCTTGGGGTGCCCAAACTCTGAGGGGAGAGATAAGCCCTGCCCTCAGGGAGTCTGTGCCTTAGATTTGGGAAACCCTACAAGAAGTTTGAAAAGGTAACTCAGTATTGTATAAAAATGCATGGGATGTATATTTTAAGAATTTTTTACTGGAAATATTTTTTACTGTGGATAACAACATTTACCATTTCAACCATTTTTAAATGTACAGTTCAGTGACATTAACATTGATTGCCAAAATTTACATTGTTGGGCAACCATCACCACTATCTAGCTCCAGAACTTCTTCATCTTCCTAAACTGAAACTCTGTACCCATTAAACACAACTCCCTATCCCCATTTACCCCAGCACCTAGCAGCCACCACCCTATCCTTAGTTTCTATGAATTTGACTAGTACTTCATATAAACGAAATCATACAGTATTTGTCCTTTTGTGACTGGCTTATTGCTCTTAACATAACATCCTCAAGATTCACCCATGTTTCAGAAATATCCCTCCTTTTTATGGCTAAAAAAGATTCCATTGTATGTATATACTACATTTTGTTTACCCATTCATCTGTCAACTGACACTTGGGCCGCTTATTGTTATAATGCTGCTATGAATAGCCTTATTGCATATATTCATGTACAAATACTTGTTTGAGTTCCTGCCTTCATTATCTTTTAAGAGGTAAGTGGTTTTAAGAATATTAAAGAATGCAAGATCCCACCAACTTTCAAGTTCTTTAAAATTATATTTCCTAGGCTTCCATCAAATTTAACATCCTGAGTTAGGAAAAAGACATTTACACATAGTAAAAGTTTATCTCCAGGGAGGCAGCTGTGGACTTCTATTAATAGACAGAGGAATCAGGAGATGTGTATAACTTAAACCTAGGGAAGCAGACTAAGTTATTGCCTCTTGAAGTTTTGAAATCATTGTCAAAACAACCATGTAACTAGGGTTTAGCATGTCCAATTGAGGTCACAAATAAGAATATAGGCAGCCTCTTGGCTTCAAACTACTAGTAGCTAATATTAATTGCAATTCAAACATTGTATATGGCTTTAAGGCCCTTCTAGTTGTTATGATGAACAGTTCAAAGGACTGTGGGGCTGAGCCTAGCTAGCTAGCATGGTTTCAACTTTTATCAGTTTCCTCCAATGCCTGGAGCTTAAATTGCTGTCTTTGTCCAAGACCCAGTTCTATTCCAAGGCCCTTTTCCACCTCTGTAGTCTGTCAGGCCAAGCCTGGACTCCACACCAACGCATCCATTCCAGCTGGGAGTCTAGATCTACATAAATGAAACCAGGACAAAGAACTGTTTTGTACTTGGGTGGATTGTGCCCTGGGAAATATTTGACTACGCTTGTGCAGGTGGACACTGCAGCCATTGCAGCCCTGTGGACACCAAGGCACACCATATGAAAAATGCCATCAAAATGCAACGGGCTTGACTCTTCTGCAAATTGCAGCTATTCTGCAAAACCCCGAAAGCCTAGATCTTTAATTTTCTTCACAATTCTCTTACAGTGATGGTAAACAATATGTAATTGTGGTCTAAGGAATATATAGATATATATGCATGCATTTGTACATCCACAGAGGGAGTGATGAGGTAAATCAGTCTCTTCCTAGTAAAAAGAACTTTATCTCACATATTCTAAAGGTTAAAAATTTTGGAGGAGTATGATTTTCTTTCTTTTCAAAGCCATGTTTATGTTTATTGATATTTTATATACCATAAATTTGTTTATCTGACAGTTCATGGGCTTCCCTCCTTCTGTGAATCACAAAACAATTTCAGAAAAAGTAGAGAGGGGCTTTGGGAGTTATTCCTATTTAGAAAAGAAAACCAGTTTCCTGATTTTTTCTTTCAGTCTGACTCTTTTTAGTAAACAGTAAAAGTTATATATCAAAAATTCTGAGTTTGTAGTCTTGCAACAAATGTCACATTTTGAATATACTGTATGGGCAAGTTAAGGGGAACCATATGGAAACATGTATTGGGAGGCTTATTTTAAGTTCTGCAAGTTAAGGGGAACCATATGGAAACATGTATTGGGAGGCTTATTTTAAGTTCTGCAAGAACCAATATGATTGATTCATTTAATGAAATTTTATTAAATTAATAATAATAAAAAGTTGTATGGGATTGAAAGCATGGATGGATAGGAAATAAAGATGACTGACCAACCTTTCCCTCCAGGGACTTGGGAGTCTCTGCTGAGGTTTTACCTGTGTATGTTGGTTGAGCAAGTGCTTGAGGCCAGCTCCACCAAGAGACAGACCTAGCTCCCATCCTTATCCTCAGGGAAAAGGGACACCGCTCAACTCTGAAATGTCGATGAGCTGTGGAGGGGAGAAGGACAGGGGAGCAGATGGGGTTCCTGGACAATTGTTCCGGCTGTCACCAGAGAGGACAGGCAGGAGGGAGTACTGGATAATTTACAGAGGAACAGATGCTGAGGCTCCTCCGGAACCATCTGGCCAAGAGAGGCCTGGGCTCGGGGTGGATGCTGTCTTTAGATCTGAGTAAACTCGGCCTCTGGCCCACCCCATTTCCTCTACCTGAATTGTGGCTTTCCCAGGAGACTCTGCTCCCTGAAGACCTGCCTCCCGACTTCCATCTGGCTCTCATTCTACTCTTTCCTTTGCTGAGCCTGTGTTCTGTCTTTGCTACCATTCCTGATAGGGCTAAGTTTGGTCTTGGGGGTCAGTAATGCATTTTCCTATTCGTAGTATTTTTAACTTCTACTCCCTACCTCTATATTCCAAAATCTATCACTCATCTCCATGCCATTCATTCATTCAACAAACATTTATTGAGTACCTACTATGCTAGGAATTGTTTTACACACCATGGCTGCAGTAATGAGCGAGAAAGTCCCAGACCTGAGGAGTTTGCATTATAGTGGGAGATGTTCAATAAGCAAATGAATAAATATTTAATATGTCAGGTAATGGTAAGTGCTGTGACAGAAACATTAAGGCAGGGGATGCTGTTTTAGATAGTGGCCAGGGAATGGTTCTCTGAGGTGGTGACGTTTAAGTAGAGATATGCATGGGTGTGAATACCTGGAGGAAGAACATTCTAGGCACGGAAGATAGCAAACTTAAAAGCCCTGAGCTAGAAAAGTATGCTTAGTGCATTAGATGATGCCATGTTATTTATTCATTAAGCATTTACTGTGTGCTAGACACCTGCTAGGGAATACGAAGATGCAATCAGACATAGTTTTTACCTTGAAGGAGTGTCAGCTTAGTGAGGAATACAGCATTTAAACAAATAATTACAGCACAGGATTACAACAATGAAGTTATGTGCAAGTGGCTAGAGATGCCCAGCAAAAGGAGTACCACATCCAGTCTCGGGGACTGGGGAAGGATTTCTGGAGGTGACAATTTGGGCTGAGGGCCGAAGGAATAGGAATCGATAATGCAAGGGGAGGAGAGGGCTTGGACATTTTAAAGCCTGAAAACACAGGACAGTTGGAAACCTGAAGTCCCCGGAGAGGTGGAACATTAGGCTGATGAATGTGGAAGAGGCTGGATCATGCAGATCTCTGTGTGACAACCTGAGAAGGCGCTTTTATCCTTTGGATTATGGGGACTAGTGCTACGACTCTCTCACCATATTTTTGGGCTCTTCCTCACCCCCCTTTTTATCCAGAGTACCAGAATCTTTCCCCATTCTTCCCGCTATTGCCGTATTCCTACACCTCCTTCCTTCCCCAGTGGCCAGGCCTCCAAACCCCGCTCTTAGGATGTCCGCATCTTTCTCGGTCACCAAGGGCCCAGCCTGAGGCCACGCCCCATTGCCACGCCCCGGTGACGCACGGCGCCTAGAGCGTGGGGATTCCCGAGGCCGTGGCCACTACCCGGCATGCCCCGCGCCAAGATGGCGGCCTGAAAGCATCGGGCAGCGGTGGAAAGTTTGTTGTGGGATTGGAGTAGTCAGCCCTTGAGGCTAGAGTTGCGGCGGGCTGGGGTGGGGGACACCAGCACTGAGTAGGGGCAGAGGAGGGACTAGCTCCAGGGTTGAGAAGAGGAAACAGAGTGGTAGAAGGTTGGAGGCAGAAAAAAGGGAGATTGGGAAGGAAGGGAGGGGCCCTAGGATCCAGTGGCAGCCCTGGGAGAGGGGGAAGGGTCCAGGGCGGGGAAACCAGAAGTAGGTCTGCAAACTCTGGAGAAGCAGAGTCACGGATTGGAGGGAAATTTCTGAAGCTTGTGATGGAGGCCCGACTGTAGCAGGCCGGTGTGAGAGGAATGGGGTCTTTTCCATGGAGGAGCATATTGGGGCAGGGGGAAAGAGAAACCTGGAGGATTCTGGGCAGGTTTGGTAAGGAAGGAACTAAAACTAGTCAAATGACCCTCTTCCAGACTTAGATCAGCCTTTCCATAGTTCCTTAGCAGCATCTGCCCCAATTTCAGCTGAAGATTCTGGGTCCCCAGGGACTGGAAGAGTCACAGTGCCTGCTTGGAAAGAAGAGGTAGCGACTTGCCCAAACCCAACCCCGGAGCGGGTAAGGTGTCCTCCCCTGACAGGCTGGCATGCTCCCTGGAAGCAGAATGCATGGGCTTCCAATGATGCTGAGAATCGTTTAATATGAGGAGGGTGCTCTTTTTTTAAAAATGATTTTAAAATTACAGTTGGCATACATTATTTTATTAGTTTCAGGTGTACAACATGGTGATTACACACTTGGATAACAAAGTGATCATCCTGATAAATCTAGTACCCCACTGACACTGTACATAGTTATTACAGTAGTACTGACTATATTCCTTATGCTGTACTTTACATTCACATAACTATTTTGTAACTACCAATTTGTACTTAATTCCTTTCTCGTTTTCACCCGCCCTCCCATCTGGCAACCATCGAAAAATTTTTTTTATCTGAGTTTGTTTCTGTTTTGTTTGTTTTGTTCCTTAGCTTCCACATGTAAGTGAAATTATATGCCATTTGTCTTTCTCTGACTTACTCCACTCAGCACAATACCCTCTGGGTCCGTTTATGTTGTTACAAATGGCAAGATTTCATCCTTTTTTATGGCTGAGTAATATTCTATTGCGTATTTGTACCACCTCTTCTTTATCCATTCATCCATTGATGGATACCCAGGTAGCTCCCAGGTCTTGACTATTGTAAATAATGTTTCAATGAACGTAACGGGATTCCCATGTCCCTTCGAAGTCATGTTTTGGGTTTCTTCGATAAATACCCGGAAGTGGGTATTTAGCCTTGTAGGCTTTATTTTAAAGTCTTTTTGATGTAAGTATTGCTACCCCAACTTCTTTTCTTCATTTCCATCTTTATGAAATATCTTTTCCCATCCCTTTACTTTTAGTCTGTGTGTGTCTTTCGATTTTAAACTCTCTTGTAGGCAGCATATGTGAAGATCTTGTTTTCTTATCTATTCGCCACCCTATCTTTTGATTGGAGCATTTAATCCATTTACATTTAAAGTAATTGTTGATATGTAGTTATTGCCATTTTTTATTCATTTTTTTTTGTTGTTTTTTCTTCTTAAAGAAGCCCCTCCAACATTTCCTGTAATACTGGTTAACAGAGCCCTGTCACAAGCAGTTTTCTACATGCTTACTGTATCTTCTTTAATCTCCCCATCACATCTTCAGTTTGACATCCTGCCTGAATTAGAGAAAGGCTCCTTAGTGTTCTTTTGGGGATGTGGATTTGGTGGGTAGTGGAGTCAGAGGAGGGGGAAAGGCTGGTTGGGATTATGGAAATGAAAAACAGATCAGTTTATAGTAAGAGGTCAAGTTGACTGGTGTAAAGGTCTGGGAATGTTTATTACATTATTCTCTGTTCCGGAGACCCCTGATATTTGAGAGCTACTTTACAGTCTGGTGATGAAAGGACTGTATAACTTGTGCCTTTCTCTTCTGGTAGCTTACTTCTCTTTTGTGTTCTCTCCATCAAACTACGTTAAAAAAAAATCAATTTCACTAGCCAAACTAAATATGGCTTCAGAGATAGTGGACTTGGGGTTGGAGAAAAAGGAAGAGGTCTGGAGCCACACAGAGTGTAGTGAATATTGTCCTCACTTCCTTTGATGCCCTATGGTTATGCCCAAACCAGAGTTGGGAGCAGGCTTTTTATTGAAGCCTGTTGCAAGGCCGGCATCTTCTTCATGATTGGACTGGGAGGTCTGGTTTGATCTAGGACATCTCAATAACTGTCACCTGCTCCCTGCTTCCACCCCCTCTCTGCCAGAAAAAAGTCTGACTCCAGGTAGACCAACCCAAATCACTGTTACTAGGCCAATTTCAATAACTTCAGATACCTGAAGAACTCATGCTATTTAGTTGTGACTCCATTTCTAGAAGCTTAGTAACCTTTTATTTCTGAAGACAATTTTTGGATGCCCCCTTGGGAATTATGATGACCAAAGACAGTGTGGTGAGTGCACATAGAGGTTAAGAGCACTGACTCTGGAGCCAGACTACCTAGTTCATATCCTGGCTTTGCTGTTTGTAGCTGTGACCGTTAGAAATTACATAGCTCTCTGTGCCTCAGCTTTCCTCATCAAATGAGTTTGGTAAGAGTACCTATCTCATAGGTGTTAGATTCGCTGAAGGAGGAACGCACAAGGCCGAAGGGGTCAAGCAAGATTTATTGTAGCAGAGTGACAGACTGGCTGAGCCGAAGATGGCATTAATCCCGATATGAGGGGACCTGAAACTTATATGGGTCTTGAGGCAGGCCTTTTGGTGGGAATATTTTGGGTGGGTAAATTGGCGGGGAAGGGAGGGAGAGCTCAATGAGGTAAGAGGTGAGCATGTAGCATTGCCAACCTGGATGCAAGGTCTGGTTTCCACACGAAGGTAAGGGAGAAGTCAGGTTCCCACACTACGGTGGTAGGGAAAGGACCCTTCTGGACCTAAGATTTCAGGCTTTTTGTTTTATGGAATAGGGATGGTGACTTGGTCTTCTGTAGCTGCTTCCTGCTGAATAGGGGTGGTGGGATCTGTTGAAAAAGGGTTTAGTAGTGGATAGTTGACTGGAATGTGGCATTAACTGGTAGGTTCAGTTGGCTGGAGGGCTTGATAGTGTGGTGTGGAGTGAAGTAGCATGACTTCCGCTATAGTCTGGTTGGTAAACACGTGTAAACGATCTTGGAAGAGGGAAGAAATCTGGCGCAGTATGCAAGGCCCAAAGGCCAAAATGAGAAAAGGTTTGGGGCCCTATGAAGGGTAAGAGCCAGGTAACCCAGATGGTTTTTAGCCAGGTGTCCCAAGAATTTGCTTGGTGCTCTTATCTTGTTGGCCTTGTCCTTTAGCTTTTTAGCTGCATCTCTTACTAGTCCTGATTAGTTAACATAAAAACAACATTCTTCCTCTAGAAAGAAGCAGAGACCTCCTTTTTTGGCTGTCAATAAATCTAGCCCTCGTCTGGTTTGTAAGATGACAGCTGCTAGGAAGTCAGTTTGATCCTGTAATTGAATTCTACTTTTTACAGTCTCACCTAGGCTTTCTTGGAGATCATTGGACAATGCTTCGAAATAGGATAGAGCAGTGGCAAGTCCCCCAATGTCTATGCTTAGTCCAGTAGTGACCCCCAGTGTAACCAACAGTGGGATGACCTGAATAACCCTTTTATGTTTTATGTAGTGTATGAGGGAAATTGGTAAGGTCTGGTTATTGGGGGCTATTATCTATATTTAGAGAGAAAGTACAAGTTCCAGTCCAGTTGGTTGGAAGGCAGAGATAAGTGCTAGTCCTGCATAGAAAGAAGACCCCTTTGTCAGGTATACAAGTAGAAACATGTATGGATAACAAATGAATAAGAGAATAGATTGTTCCAGTGTGTCCTCTCTGAGGCTCGGAACTTCAGGCCATAAGAGTTGTAGCTATAGCAGCTCCAATCAAGGGGGATATATGTGAAGGAGATTAGTAGGTCTGCAATGAAAGTGTTGGGGAACTGCAGAGACAGTCATAATCCAAGGAAAGAAGGTGGAATATGGAACAGTTGTAAGAGGTTGCAAGGACTTTAGGGTAACCTATGAAGCAGACAGGTTGTAGAAAGAGGCCATTAACCTCTGGAGAGACTTGGTAGTCTATCCGTTGAGTTCAGTGTTCATCGGATAGTTGGATTGTGACTGTCTGATTGTATAGACTGGAGGGTAGGTGTCCTGCAGATATATTGCTACCAGTTCTTGTGAAACAAAGGGGAGTCTTGGAAATCAAAGGGTTATGAAGGGTAGTGGGTCCTATTACTGGTATGGAGGGATGTGCTACCTTTGCAAAGGATTGGGCATAGGTGTGGAAGAGAGTAGAAGCTTGATTAGCCTGTGCTTTGGAGTAACTTCCAAGGAGAGTATCTGTCCTTTCAAGGAAAATGGAGCCTTTTTCTTTTTGATACGAAAAGGTCATTTGAATGTGGTCCCGTTTGGTGAGGGAAATGGGGAGGTCAGAATATGCTGAGGAAGAGAGGGAAAGGCAGAACCAACAGTCCTTGGCTAATGTGGGGTTGGATTTATTGAGGAGAGAATGGATGAGATTGAGAGAATGCTCAAGATTGGTGGTAGTGAGAAAGCTCTGCAGGGAAGCAGAAGAGGAAGTAGATGATTGGTAGGAAATAGACTAGGAATGAGTGACTGAAAGGTGTTACGAGTAAGAGACAATTTAAGGAGGATGTGGCTAAAGGCTTGGAGACAAGACTATCAACCCCCACAGAGGAGATTTGAGAGGGGCAGGCAGGACCTGCAAATTCAGTAAGGCAGAGTAAGTGGCCCCCGTATCAATAAGAAAGGAGATTGGCTTACCTGTTACTAGTAGAGTTACCTTGGGCTCTGAAGGAGTAATAGGCGTGGGGGCTGAGGGGCCCAGGCACCCTCAGTCTTCAGTGGTGAGGCCTAGAAGGCTGGGCAGACTGAGGTTGTTCCAACTTTTCAAAGGGAAGAGATGTGACCCTCTCTTGACGGAGTAGGAATAGGGCCCTCCTGGACATAACAGTTGGGTTGTTGTGAAGGTTCAATAAGTTAACACATTAATATATTTAGAACAGTATCTGAACCTCAATATGTATTTGTTATGCTAGTCAGATCTTGGCACTAATTTTGGCTTCATGATCAAACCTGGTGTCTCTCTATGGAGGACTTGTACTGGTTTGGGCTGCTGTCATGAAGTTAGAGAGATGAGGCACAGCTTTTAGATAGTATATACTGCATATAGTGAAAATATCCTCGATCTATTTAAAGTGATGTTATAGTGCCAATGATTTCCTGTTTGCAGCTGCAATTATTTTCTTTGCTGTTGAGTGGCAATAATAATAATAATGCTTCTTGAGCATATTTTATGTGCCTGCACTGTTGTGAGTGCTTTAAATGTATTAACTAATTTTCATAACAACCTTGTGAAGTAGATACTATTATCCCCATTTTACAGATGAGTAAATAGAGGTGCAGAGTGGTTAAGTAATTTGCTCAAGGTCACCCACCCAGTAAGTGGCAAATCTGGGATTTGAATGCAGGCAGTCAGGCTTTGGCAATTGAGCTTTTTTTTGGATTTGGTAAGAAGATAATTTTTAAATATGTCTAGTGGCAGTTTGTATCTCTTTTCTTTTTTGTTTGTTTTTTTGTTTGTATATGCATATTGTAGTAAATTTTTTGGTTATTTAAAAAATGTTTTAGGAGCTGAGCCCCTCATCACAGCTCTCTCTTTTCTCTCAGAAATAATAACTGATGTTGGGATTGTGGTGACAGAGCCCTCTGTGCCATGCGAGCCAAATCTAGGCTCTCTTCATGATTCAGCTTCGCCTTTGGAAAACCTTGGGCCTGGGTTTGGTGAGAGACTGACATTAGGATCCACTCTAAGCATGGCTTAAAGGGGTGTGTATATGGGTGTTAATGTAGATGTAAATATAAAGCTCATTTCTGACTGATTACTGACTTGAGCAGTTGAAGTAGCTGTAGTGTAAATTCACGGACAGTCTAGATGCATCTTTCTTTTAAAAATAGTAAGTAGCAAACTACACAGGAGAAAAATAATACATGGCATTTTAAGCATTTCCCTCCCCACAGCGTAAGAGGAAAATGGAAAACAAAAGCTTCTGCTGAAGCTTGTGTTGCTGAGCCTGGCTCAGGACTCAAGACTTTCCTTTTAGCCAGGCAGGAGGCCTTTGTGCAGCCTTGGGGCAGAGGTGTGCCCAAGGTTTGATCCCTTGGCTTTCCTTTGCCCTGTATTTAAGACTCACTCTTCCCCTCCTTCTGAGTCATGCCCTGTCTATTTAACTTGCCCTCAGGCCCCATCTTTTTCTTCAGTAAATGACTCTCTACCTTGCCATCAGAGTAGGCACGTGCCTGGTGTGTAACCAGATTTCAGGAAATTGGGGGTTCAGGAATTAGGGATTTCCCTAGGAATTCTGACCCAGCCCTGTGATGAACTTTTCTATTTGTTGTGGCACATATGATTTTGAGAGATAGCATCTGTCAGCCTCTGTTCCCCTCCTCCATTTCCTTAAGAGCCACATATCTCAGGACAGTGTACTTTATCTTGACTTGTGTTGCAAGCAGCATGCTGAAACGTGTTATCTCCATATAGTACACCTTTGTGTTTTGGTAGAAGTCCTTAGACTTTCTGGATTCAGGTTACATTGTAGCAAATGATTAAACTGCAGGGTGAAGTGCGATGGATTTTGAGTTGAGTCTCCCCTTTTTACTGTTTTCTTTTTGTTGTCTAAATCAGTTTCTCCTTATAACACCCCTTATTCATGTATTGTCTTTGAATCTAATCCCTTCACATCCTTACTACCACATTTTGGGTGCCAAGGACCTCTGGGTATCCTGGGCCTTCATTTCTCAACCTGGATTCAGCCTCTTAACAGTACTCCGAATTTACCTCATTCTCTCTAGCTTCTGGGCATCTGCAAGTACTGGTCCTGCTGTCCGGAATGCATTCTTCCTTTTTGTTCTTCCAATCTCAGTTTAAATGTTCCTTCCTTTGGGATCCCACCCCTCTTTAGTGCCCTTCTTTTGTACTTGCTTCTGTTTTAATACTTAAGCTTTAGTGTAATTGCCTATTTACTTGTCTAATTCTTATAAGACTATAAGTGCCCTTAGAAGAGGGACTGTCTTATTCACTACTGTATTCTCCCATTTAGGATAGTGCAGGGCACATCATAGGTGCCTTATAAAGCTGTGGTGCATACAGAATGAAGTGTGGTGGGCATTCTCTCCCCACTTTAATCTACCTTCCAATCCTCTAGCCTCAGTTGCTGCCATTCCACTTCATGTTTCTTTTCTTCATTGCTCCTAAATGTGCTGCTGTTTCTGAACTTGTTAGGCTATCCAATTACTTTATTCTTCTTTGGTGTGCATTCTACTCTCTCCATAATGCTCACCCTTTCTCTGAAACTCTGCTCATTCCCCTAAGACACAGCTCTTCTGTTACCTCCTGTGAGAAGACTTCCCTGCTTTCCTTTTCTTTTTTTTTTTTTAAGGCGAGGCAACCCTTGGTTGACCTCACAGATTGCAAGGACCTTGTCAGTTTATAATCCCTTAGTTTTTATGTCTACAGCACATGGTCTTCCTAGGTGGTCTCCCATCCAAGTACTAACCAGGCCCAACCCTGCTTAGCTTCCGAGATCAGACGGGGTCGGGCTCGTTCAGGGTGGCATGGCCGTAGACTCTGTTTCTTCTCTTGGTCCCCCCACCACTTTTTTGAACCTCCATCTGGCACTTACCATGTTGTATGGTGAGTTCTCTGTTTATTTGTCCATCTCTTTCACTGAGCTGACCCACTGTAGAGGAGAGACCCTCCCTGATCACAGGGTAGGGGTATGGGACTAGGGAAGACTGGGAGTTGGGAGTGGGGTGAGCAGTATAGTAGAGTTTGATTTTGGAGCTAGGCAAACCTGGTTTAAATCAGGGAGACTCTGCCACTTACCAGCTGTGAGACTTTGGGCAAGTTGCTTAACCAGTAGGATTCTTGATCTTGTCCCTTATAAAGTGAGGGTGACATCTTTTTTGCAGGAGTATTGAGCATTAGAGATAATGAGTTTACAGCATATAGCGTAGTGCCTGGCATATGAAAGATTCTCAGTAAATATTTGGGAAACTAATGTATAAGAAAAGATTTCGTTTTACTCAAGCTAGAATAAGCCTTTTGCTTTCTGCCAGGTAGTCAGGAGCATTTTTGAGGTGGGAGTAAAATTGAGAGAGTCTCTTTTCTTGTGATGAAGCAATAAAAAAGGTGAAATTGGGGCCATTGTCAGTGACTAGCCTGTGCAAAATAAGATTGTTGATGCTTCTCTGCATTCTTGTATTGTAATGACTTCTCTGACATATCATGACATGCACATAGGATTGGTAGTGATCTTGGTGGGTACAGGTGGGGGCGGGTAGATGGTGGATTTGTAATGTATTTAAGGCTGTGGATGACTAGATGGGGTGTTTGAGGATCCATGTCTTCTGGTGTTTTATGAACTGAAAGTGTTGGATGAAACTGGTGGAACACATCTAGGCATTGAGGAAGCCAGACACTTTGGCCCCAGTTTTCTTAGGGCTTTGATGATCTTCTTGTGCCACAGAACAGGGTTAACTCGGATACTCCCCAGAAATGGGGCTGGTAGCTGAGACTTACCGTCCTTTCTTTGCTTGTTTATTTTTAGTATAGTTAACGGGGGTAGTTCTTAGTTCACCAGTTCCCAACGGAAACCAAAGGAAGTTGTTTCCAGAAGTCTAGACCTTTTAATTGTATAATGCCAGGTGGTACTTCAGTGTGAATTTACAATCAAATGAGAAAGATATGTCTGAATTCTCAGGAGGGCAGCCTTCTGTCTGGACCTTAAACCCCTGCCCCAACCAGGCACCCTCTCCTCTGTGTCTTCAAAGTACTCACCTCACATCAATGCAGGTGGCCATTAACCTTTGTATCTCCTGCAAGGGGCAAGGTCTTCTATCTCTGAAGCTTCTTAGGGCCAGGGTCTTTTACTGAAATCTGAGTATCTAGGCCCTACATAGTAGTTGCTGAGCTCTCCTGGTTACTGTGTGACCCCACCCAGTCCTTCTTCATGGAGACTAACGCAGATAGGATCTATCTGGCAAAACCTTTTGAAAGCTTAAGAAGGAAGGTTCTGCATAGACAAAAAGTGATGGTATTAACAGTAGCATTACTAATTATTTTTCAGGGTTGAGTTAATGTTAAATAATTTTCCAGGTGCTTGGCATCAGCTCTCTCCCTTTTCAGCTTTATGTTCACAACATGCCCCTAAGCCAGCAGGATAGGGTTAAAGTTAAAAGAGGAGGTGAAACACAGGTATATTTTCTTGCTGAATTAGCATTTCTAAAAAGTCTTTGGCTGCTGGCATCCTCTTTATTATTCATTAAGCTTCTTTTATTGCTTCTAACCTGCTTGCTTTCCTGGTTGTATCACTAGTCTTATCTAGGTGTGTTCCAAGCTCACAGCCTGGACTTACTACAACCTTTTTAATGCCTAAACTGTCAAAAAGATGAAACCAATAGCTAGAGATGAGTGCGTGGAGTAGTTTTTCCCTGGGTGTTCCTCCTTCTTTGTGCACATTGTAGTGTGGCATGTCTTCACTGTATGGCAGGAGTGGTAAGCTGCATTGTATGTTAAGCAAATTTGAGAGGAGGTTGGGTGAGCCAGCTGGACTGGATTGGATTGTGTACTTTTAGGCTTCAGAGGGACTGGGTCTTCTGGACTGGCCATGAGTAGAAGAGTGGGACCGCTTTGTTAGTTGCTATCTCGAAAGTGCCAACTGTTTGCTCTCAGTGACATTTGGAATCCATAAAGAACATGGCAGAATTGTTGTGGCTTTTCTGTGGCTCCCTAGAGAAGACAGTTTTCCATGTGTGTACTGGAATTAGAATCAGAGGGATCTGTCCCAGTTCTGTCTGTGGTCTTGGGCAAGTCACTTGTCTTCTCTGTCACTTCAAAATGGGAGAACTCCACTTGTTCTATGGGCCTCACTAGGCTACGAGGATCAAAGGACGTGTAATGGAAGGGAAAGTGCTTCCAGAATGGTAAAGCACAGTGCAAATGGAGGGTTTTTGTCTGTTCGTCTAGGGCTTGTATGTTTTTATTACAAACATATATCCTTGTGTAAAATACTAATACAGAAAAATAAAAAGACCGCTGCTTAGTCTAAGCCCTTTTTCCAAAGACAGTGAACTGTCTAACAGTTTTAACAACTGCTAACCATTTATTATGTATCCTAATCATTTTTGTGTCCTTCTAGACAGTCCTCATCATGTATTACCTGTAAAATAAACAAAACTCAGTAATAACACAGACTGTGCTTCAGCTTGCCCTGTTCACTTAACAAGTTACTTAGGGTTGACTACTCCCTGTTGGAGCCTTTGAGGAGCCCAGTTGTAGCCTCCTTCCCAGCTTGGGGGGCTCCGCTGGGGCTGGCTTTTGGGGAGGGATGGAGAGGCTTTACTACAGGTTCCCACCACAGTGGCCTCGTTTATCTCTGAGGGATTGTTTATTATTCCAAGCTGAAATTGTCCAGCAGGAGTGCCCTTGAGTGGGAATCAGGATGGATATAAGTGTGATGTGGGCATCAGCTCTTCCATCTCACGTGTCTTTCTCCACTTCAGACCCAGCTGGTATTTTTTTATTATTTAAAAAAAAATTTTTATGGGTGGGGATTCTAAAGATAGCCTGTCCATGATGTTCATGCTTTCTTATCAGTCCAAGGAAGACGTCAGAGCCTACCTGAAGAGTTCTTTTTCTTTTGTAGATGGTTACCTCACCCTCAGGCCTTGACCTTTTGAGCTCCAGGGCTGTTGTCAGAGCAATATGGAGAACCCAGTGAGTAGGCAATTGGGAAGCCAATTAGAGGCTTTTCTGCCCGCATCAATCATTAACCTGGGCTTGGGACAAGGGCCAGGCCCATATTTTGTGGGGTCAGGGTAGTCACTCTTCTCCCCTTTCTACCCCGAGTCATTTAATCATCTGCAGGATTTTCCAGACAGAAGGGGGAATCCCTCTCTGTTTTTTCTCTCAGAACATGTTGCTCTTCTCCACTAAGCACAGCAGTGTTTGCTGATATATTTGATGTAGCTTTCCTATCCTGCTGTCCTAGGGGTCACTTCTTGTGGGGCTCCACTGCTGTGGTTGCATTTACCTTGAGCTCTGTAAGCCAGGATGTGTTACTTCTCTTAGGGTAGTTCTGGAGGCTTCAGGAAAGAATGTTTTCTGCTGTTCCCTGGGCTTGTTGTGATGGGAATGCCAGCCTTTCTGGGCATTGCTCATTCTGAGAGGGTGGACTAGTCTCTGTTGGAGTCTGGGGAGCCTGACTATAGCATAGCCTTTATCCTTGCTCTCTGGGTTCCTCTGAGGCCAGCTCCCTGGGAAGAGTCATCCCCTTGGTCCTTTCAGAAACTGAAAGATGCTAGTGTGCTACCCTTTCCCTTGACTGGCCCAACACTGAGCCGGGTCACACACTGCCCTATTGTACTGTGGTTTTGATTGCAGCTCTTGTTGCAGCCTCTGATCCCTGGGCCAGTTCTCAGTCCCTTTCCTCGGAGCCTGTGGGAGGTGGCGGGGTAGACTCTGCTGGCACAGGCATGGGATGGGTGGCAGCTGCAGTTGTGGGTGGCTTTGTTCTTAGAACCCAGCTTTCAGGACTCTGGTGTAGCCTGACAGCAGTGTTTAGGGGATAGGCAAGATGGGAGCTGCCCCCCTGGTGGCAGCAACCCTTCCACAACAGCTGACCTCTCTTTCTGTTGACCAACTAGAGAGCCTCGTTACCTGGGGTTAGTGAGCTGGACTCACTGGGTGGCAGGGGGAGTGCTCCACTTCTACCTGGCATGATCTCTGGATGGGAGAAAACCTCTGAGGATCTATCTAGTGGTAAGTCTGGGGGAGTTTTCCCTGTCAGGAGAATGCAGCGTGTACCTCGGGCACCTGCAGCTTGGCATTCCTTCTGTTCTCTCTTTGCAGCTCCGGAGTTGGGCTGCTCACAAACCAAGCTGTCTGTTTGTATGGAGTGCCTGGAGAGTGTCTGCCATGAGGGTGTCTGCCATGAGTCTGTTGCTAACCATGCTAACCAGGAAAGCTGACTGGCTGGGGAGAAGACACTAACCCTGTGAGTCTGACCTGGGCCAGCTAACCTGCCCTGAGAGTACCACCAGCAGTGCTTCTGTCCTCTCTTCCTGTCTCCATCCTGGCTGCCTCCTCCTCCTCGCTTGTTGCTTCATGCCATCTCCTCTGCTCTGTAGTCCTTACTACTGTGTTCCCTCCATCTTCCCAGTCTCCTTGCTGTGAATGGGGATGTGCCCCCTTCATAACCAGGAGAGGAGAGTTTCCTGTGCATGGCCACCTGCTCACCTGCCAGTCCGCTGCTGCGCTTGGCCTCCCCTCAGTCAGTACCACATCTCCCAGTTCTTTCTTAAAATAGATTTGGGCAGAGTTTCTGTTTAATCTGCTTTTAGCATCACAGAGTTTGAGAATATCCCTCAGCATGCTGTTTCTTTTTCATTCCTCAGAGACAGATGGGAATTTTCTTCTAGACTGAATAGTTTCCTCCTTTTTTCAAGAGGGGAAAATTGAATGGTGTCCCCATCATTGTCACCCCAGTATGATAATTTAGGATCAGCTAGCTGCAAGGTTCTCCTTGGGGTAAAGGAGGTTGAGGAAAACCTTGGCCTGGTCATGGGAAATTCCCTGGGCAGAAGAGCGAAGTTACTTAAACTGAAAACTGGAGCCCACCTAAGATTTAGCTCCTATTGGTGACTATTACTCAGGGAGGTGGAGTGAGTGGAGTTTGGCCCCCTACCGCCTTCCACGTCTGGAACTTCAGGTGAACTTTAGCCGAGAAGGGCTTGGTAGGGTGCCTTAGCTCAAGGGGGCAGGACCTGGCTTTGGACTCCATAGTGAGTCTAGGAGAGGCCCTGACCTCAGATTGGGAAACTGGTGAACAGCCCGCCATGGAGATGCTCCCACCAAACTCCCTTTTCCCTCCAGGCTTAGAAAGGAGAAGGGGGCTCTGGCGATAACAGGAAGGCTGATTACTTGGAGCTCCCTGGTGTTCTTCACAGGTAACTCTAGACAGACGTTCTGTGTCTCTAGCCTCCGGAGGCAGTGCAGTATGGGGTAAGCTGGATAGGGAAACTTGAAACCTACAGGCCTTCAAAGTAGGTTCTGTATCCTTGGGCTAGGAGGGAAAAGGCAGGGGGATGCTTACAAGCATGGGGTGGGAGCGTGTAAATGTGTGAGCCAGTAGGTGCTGCTCAGATGTTCAGGGACCCTGAATAGGGAGTTAGCAAGCTGGAGGGTTTGTGGCTTAACTCTAATCAGGAAAGCTAAAGGAGTCTCGAGTGGAGGCTAGTTCAGGACCACCCCTCACTTTGCCCTTCCTTAGAAGAGGGCATGGGGACTAATGTCAAGTGCTGGTTACGATTATGAGGATATTTTCGCCCTTAATTTATGTTGGGGGAGGTTTGGTTTTCTTGGATCATCATCAGTAGGCTTCAGCCCCTTTGTTCTTGTCAGATATTTGCTTGGATGAGGTTAGGTGATAGACTTGAGGTGTTTGCTCAGGTGGGGAACCAGATAAGTACTCAAGGTCACCAGCACTAGTTCTGAGTCCTCAGGATTACTTTGTGGAAGAATAATATCCACCTCTTTTGGCTTTTAAAACCTGTTAGTCTGTTTCACTTAGAGTAGGCAAAAGGCCAGGTCAGGGCCACAGGAAGCTTGTCCCAAGAGGGTGAGGTTGTACTTGCCCAGAGGGGTGGCAGGCATGCTGTCGGAGGGGCAACAGGACTGGTCTGGGCACAGACTGGCATCTTCCAGCCTAGTCATCAGCCCAGAGCAGGCCCCACCCCGTGAGCTGCTGGCTGCTTGCCTGCCACGCGCCCAGGATTGCTAAGGGCTTTGCTCACATATCTCAGGAACAGCTGCATGCTGGAAACAGGGCTGGTGGCAAGTAGGAGGGGCGCATGGGGGTCGGCGTGGGGAAGGCCGAACCCCACCAGCTCTGGAAGGATTGGCTCACTGTGCTGGAGGACTGTTCTGCTTTTCACTGAGAGGGGCTATATTAATGGTGGTGGGGGCCTTCCTGGGCAATCCCCAGGGCCCCTGCCTGGTTACCTAGTTAGAGGGCTGGCTCTTGCAGGGTTGTGGTTTCTGTTTCTTGGACCTCGGAGGCAGAGCCTGGATTTCAGAGGCTTGAGAAGCAGCTGGACTTGTATGGCAGGAATGTAACTTGCCTCCAAAGGCGCAGCTTCCTCCAGGCTTACAGAGTTCAGACACTGTACATGCACGGCTCATAGCTAAGGACAGTTCCTGCAGGGGAGACACTAGTCTCCATGTGATCAGACATCCATGTTTTAGCAGTTGATGAGGGGATTTAGGAATGGCCTGTATTTATTTTTATTATTTATATCCTGCTGGGTTATAAAGGAATTAAGGCAGCCTACAACACAGCTGGAGTATTCTGAAGAAGGACTGGTTTTCCTTTCCTTTTAAAAGCAGTAATGATTGCTGCTTGATTCTTTTGACTTTTTTGGGGGGTGAATTACGAAGAGCTTTAATGATTTTGGTGGTGGTGTGTGGTCCCTTCATGATTGAGAAGATTGGGTTTATTGTCCCCTCAGGGTCCCCCACTTGGTTGATTCAGTGACAGCTGATTCAGTGAGCAGAAAGACATACTAGGTTCGGAAATGGTCTGAGCCCAGGTGAACTGTTGGAGCCATAATTTCTTGAAGAGAACATGGGTGACATGTGAAGCGAAAGAGGCAGTTGGGTTTTTCTAGGGCAAGGCAACTGAACTGGGTGGTGGAACAGTGGAGTGAGGTCATAGTGCAGAACTTGGGAGCTGGAAGAGACGTCCAGTCTGGGAAGGCAGAAGTTTGAAAATCCAAAGAGCCACACCCATTTTGGATTCAGTCCAGTCTCCCTCTGCTGGGCCTGTGTTGAAGTGGCCTCTGAGCCTTCAGAGGATTCTTGGACCTATCCCTCTCCTGCATCTTTGACTTTGTCTTGTGCCTTGGGGAGACCTGCAGAAAAGATGGCATAAGGAAGTGAGAGGGCATCCTTAGCTCTTGGGCTTGAACCTTTTTGCTGTTGCCGCCTGTGGGTGTTTTCTGGGAGCAAGAGTAGGGAGAGAAGTTTAGAGAGAGTCAGGATTTTGAGGAGGTTTCTCCTTATCCCACTCTATCTCCAGCAGCGGTGATCCCTGCCACAATGGAAGTCCTGGTCACGTATACATACTCCATATTCACAAAAGGGAGCAGACATGAGTCCTATCTTCTGGTTAAAGAGTGATACTTGGCAAATTTTGAGTCTTTTGATTAAAGGATACTGTTCAGCCTACTTCTGGCACACATTTCTCCATATATCTGTTTCTGTCTATACTCCGTTCAGCTGTTCAGTGGGTTCACAGTGCAGGTTCACTGTGTGTGTGAGTCCCATTTATAATGAAAGCAGACTTTGTTCTCTGGAGGCAGTGAATCATGCCCAGTGGGCTGTAATCAGGGAGAAGGTATTTAATACAGGGCAGGCGGCAACAGGCGGCCTGCAATGACTGGCAAATTACAACATGGCAATTTGGAAGCTATCACCTCCCTCTCCACCTCAGCAGATACCGGGTTGAGTCTCTCTTCCAAAATGATTTTGAGTAAGTGAAGAATGAATACTGCGCAGAAGAGGAAGGAGGAGGCGGAGTTGGTGGTGGGGCAGTGACGGGTGAGGAGAGCTGCTTTTTCTTCCCATCCACCTCCCTTGAGATGGAGAGGACTTACTGCTGCTCTGGGTGTCTCTCTCAACAGTGCCTGCAGGGCCAGCCTGAGAAGCCTCAGACCAGACTGGGTCAGCCAGAGGTTTTATCCTAGTCCTCAGCCTTTCCCCATAGCACAGCTGTTCTTGTAGTACAAACCCAGCATGTGATCTGGTAGCTCCACATCCTTGATCAGCAGCCCCCAATACCTTGAAGCTCAGATAGTTTGGGAGTGTGATTCTTCCCTGTTAATTTCTAGACCTTCCAGAAGATCATCTTCTTGGAAGTGCCCTGGAACTGGCTTGGCATCAAGAGGCCCCAGAGACTGTTTGCTTGCTCATCAAGGCCCATAGCCCATTTTGAGCTGTCCAGCTGTTTTCCCTGGATGCTTCCTTTTCTCGACACAGGATTAGGTATCCTCCTGGGGCTGAAACACTCCAAGTCCACTTGGGCACCTCTGGGTGAAGGAGATGTGGCTAGTAGAGGCTGCACCTGGTAGCTGGGCTTCTTGGAGAGACTGCTCTGCTGCCTGTCATCTTTTCCCAGCTTGTGGGCCTGGTGTCCAGCTGCTGCTTGTTTTGTTCTCCACTGTACCTGGCATTATTTTCACCTTTGGGTCTGTCTTTCCCTGTAGCGCTTCCCGTCAGGAATAGCGGCCCGTCAGGCCCATTGTGTTCCTCTTCAGTGCTGGAATTGTGGGCCCCTGTGGGCCTTATCTGTGGCACTTAGCAGATCTCAGAAGCTTGAGTGAGGGCCCTGACATGCACTGGTATTTACGGACACGGGCAGGGAGTGGCACAGACTCTCCCTTGTGGACTTGCCTTGGGGACACTGCAGACTCCCTGGAAGACTGTTTCCCTAGTAGGCATTGCCTTCTGCTAACCCAGTTGGGAATGGTTCCCCGCCCTGTGACTGACATGTGTGAAAAGACTAGGTTCTGGCTGGGAGAGAGAACCTACCCATCCCCCTACCATTCATCCCAGAGAGTCTGTGTCTGCATTTCTCCCCATTTCACTGCCAGCCACATCCACACTGTCTGCCCCTTCAACAAGCCAGACTATGTGGCTGTAGAAGTCCTGGGAATATGTACTATGGAGCCGGTGAGTTGGGAATTGAGGTCAGGATGAGACAGGATGAGCTGAAGAATGTGTGGCAACTAGATATATGGCTGTGGGCATGGAGTGAGGCTGCTCTCCTTACGGGTAGAATTACCAGATACCTGGGCATGTCAGTGTCTTCCCTGTTCACACACCACCCATACACGTGTCCTGGTGCCTAGAGGACAGTGCGGGCATCAGCAGGAAATGGATAAGGAAGAAAAGAAGCAGCTGAGAATAGAGGGGACTACAAAGGGGCCTGCAGGAAGAATGGGGCTACTCAGCTGACGGGATCAGATAGGGAAGGGAGCTGGGGCCTGGCTTCTGAGGCCCCACTCAGGAACCTTCCCTGAGTTTTGTAAAATCTCGGCTACCTGTAATGCCTACTCCTGTGTCTCTGACTCTACCCTCTTTTCCAACTCATATACAACTTCCTACTCATATCCTCTGAGTATCAGCCTAGGTACCCAGGCTGGCTTGGAACTTTCTGTGCCTCTCCCCCAGGCTATAGGAGCTCTCACCTTAGGGCCCTCTGGAGGGGTAGCCCTGGGGAACCCGTGGGGGTGACTTGTTTGCTCCCCACACCCCAGGAATGTACTGTCCTTTCAGGCCCGCCCGGATTCCTGCGCAGGGAGTCAGCCCGACATAGCATGCTGCTTGTGCCCTGTGGGGACACGTTCTACCTCACCGTCAGAGGGGTGGAGGTTGGTGGCTCGTGCCTGCTGTCACGCTCCAGCTCCCCCAGAACCCCAAGCCAGAGACCAGGCTGCCCAGACAGAGCAGGGAGGCCACTCCTGCTTCCCCACCCTCCCTACCCGCTCACCATTCTTCTTGCCTCAGGCCCTGTTGGAATGTGACAGGAGTCATGGCCAGGGCATGTCCCAACAGCAGGAACACACGCTTTAGCCCGCAAGGCTTCCCTCAGCCCCCAGTTCTGTTTGGGTAGATGGCAGCAGGAAGATTGTTTATGCCTAGAAGGCCACCTAAGGTTACTGCCTCCATTGGTCCCTGTGGTGGCTGCTGCCCCCATGCTGCAGCCCAGCTTATTACAGGTGGGGGCAGAGTTTGGAACCCCAGGAACCTTGAGGGGACTGCACAGGTCACTCAGTCCAGCCACCTCATGCAGATGAGAAACAGGCTTATCTAGTAAGAAAGGACCACATGGTGGATCAAAAGCATCACTGAGCTGGGAACTCAGGTGTTTCCAGACTTGGGTTTTCTACACCAGGGTTTCTCAACCTTCATACTGTCAGCACTGTGTGCTGATAATTCTTTGTCGTGTCGGCTGTCCTGTGCATTATAGGACATTTAGCAGCAGCCCTGGCCTCTACCCACTAGATGCTAATAGCACCCACTTCCATTGTGATAACCAGAAATGTCTTCAGACATTTGCCAGATAAAGAAGGGGGAGGAGGGACCAAAATCACTCTATTTGAGAACTATCATTGCTCTAAACTGCCTTTTCAGATTTTCTCTCCTTGACCTACCCCTCCTCATCACAAAGTCTGTTTACCACCATTGTACACAGAGGTAGTCTTTGGGATCCTTCTGGAAACGTTGCTAGGAGCTTTTTCCCCAGCATATTCTTAACGTCTCTACTAGGTTTTTTCCTGCTGTTCTCTTCTGCAGCCCATGTTGTCCAAATCGCTTAGTTGTTTCCAGACTCTGAAAGGCCTGGGAGATGCACAGGACAGTTGTGGGTCAGGAGAGGGACAGGATAGGACCCAGAGCTATTTCAGAATTGGGTTGTGAGTAAGCTGAGAGCATGAACACGTACAGATACATGTGACAGTGCTTTCATGGAGAAAGGTAGGAATCCAGTGTTTCCAGTCCTTTCCCACTTCTACCTCTTTTCCCTCAGACCTCCTGTTCCATGGCTTTTCTGCCTGATTCTTCCTGAGGCGGGAGGGGGAGCTTCCAGGTCCCAGACTGGGCAGGCTGGCCTTTGGCACTGACAGAGAGGCGGCTGACACCTGGTCTCCACTTTCTTCTCTTCTCCGGTTTCAGGATCTGTTGGCTAGAGGAAGTGGAGGGGCCGTGGGATGCGGAGAGCTGAGGGCTAATTCCCGGACAGCGGAACAGAGTGAGCTGCCGACAAACAGACGGTATGTCCCTGTGAGGCCTGTGCCCCCTACATGGCTCTTTTCTGGGGAGGCTGATAGGTGAGGGGGCAGGCAGGTAGCCCTCTCGGTTGGGGGCTGGTGAAGAGTGGTAGAGGGACTTGGCCTTCAGGGCTCTATTGATCTTGGAGACCTCCCCACTGAGGATCCTGGGTTGGGTGAACATCCTCAAACCTTTTTTTTCTGTTTAGAGTTTTTTTAAGCTAATATTTATTGGACATTTCCTAAGTGCCAGGTATTGTTCTTAGTGCTTTACATAATCTTTATGACATCCTATGAAATTGATGCTATTCTCACCCCAACTTAGACTTGAGGAAGCTGGTGCATAGAGAGCAGTTTTCCCTCTGAGGCCTTCTTCTGAACCCAAAGGAGAGTGGTGGGCTGCCCTTCAGACTCTCTGCCCACTTCCCAGGCACAGTCCACTCTTCCTGGTGCCTAGGCTCTGCCTTTCACACCTCTCTGTTCCCATTGGACCCATGCCCCCCTCCAGCACTCTCCTGATTCCATGGGCACCGACACACCAGAGTCCAGCCCTTCTAGTGACCCCGGCAATGCCTCTCTTCCTGCCTGGCGGCTCCTACATGTGTCCTCTTTTACCATCCTTTTTCCCTCAGTCCAGAGGCCTCTTTCCTTCATTTCTGAGCTGCCTCCTTCCTTGCTTCCCCTCAGCAGGTCAAGGAGCCCTCACCTCCCAGAATGACCAGTGCAGCCCCTACTAAGAAACCCTACCGTAAGGCACCACCTGAGCATCGGGAGTTGCGGCCGGAAGTTTCTGGATCCCGGCTCGAGCAGGAGGTCAGCAAGACCAGTACCTTCACCCTGACTGGCAGAGGCGGGCCCCTGAGGCTGGGTGACTAGCCAACTTCTCCCACCTGAGGGGTCTTCTCACCCCGAGTTGGGGTGAGAGTTGGCATTGCTAATAGTGTCTGGGGTCTCCTAGCTCCAGTATTGCTAGTGGGAGCAATGTAGGCAGCTGTGAGCACATGTCCATATGTCACAGAGCCCCAGAATCTTCATAATTCAGCAGAAAGGATCCCACGCATGCAGTTTTGTCCTTCCTTCAAGAGGCAGCCCACCAGATAGGGGTCCTAACCTGCTGGAGGTTGGGACTCTGGTCCTCCACTAGTGGAGGAGAGCCATTCAACCTGTATCCCCTATAGCCCAGCTACTTCCATCAGACTAGCTGTTCCTCAATCCCCAGAAATCTAGCTCTTCCTCCAGCTTTGCTTTGTTTGGCTAACATTTGTGAAATACATTCTTACTGCTAGGAAGCATGCGTGAGGTTTTTAGGAGGCCTTCAGTCAATTGCAAATCATTCTCCAAATTGGTTATCCTCCCTCATTAAGCTTACTAATGGGAAGAAACAAGTATTGTGGTAAATTATTGTCCTTGCTACCGTATTTCCACTGTGGTTCAGAGCTTGAGAGATAGTTAGCACATGCTGCTCATCAGGAATACTGTGGCCACTTTGGTCAGATTCAGGGCAGAAATGCTGTGACTTATCCCATTTCAGTTCAGGGAATATTAAATTAAAAGACCAGGTGTTGTGCTAGGTACCAGCCAAAGGACCTTGCCCTGGTTTCTTAGATGAGGACACTAAGGCTCAGCAAGGTCAACATAACCAGCGTGTGGTAGAAAGGGATCAAATCCCGGTGTCAGTGGCTTCAAAGTCCGTGGTGTGGCCACCCACCTCATTTTCCTGCCCCTGACTGGCATTTGAAGCAGTCAGCTCCATTGGGAATGGGCTCTTTGACATTCTCCTCTTGCCATAGCATGTGCCTGCTCTGCTTTGTGTCTGGCTGAGTTCTGACTCTTGGACCATGGCCATCGTAGGGGGTTTGGGAGAGTGGGGCAAGAGGGTAAAAGCAAGACAAGACACTTCAGTCCTCTCAGGATTAGCCCAGAGGCTCTCCTTCACCCATATACTTGTTCCTCCCGAGCCCCTATAAGGGCCTGAGTCTGCCTGATTGTCAGAACTTGGAACCCTACTATGTAGCTCAGCCTGATTTCTTCACTTCTCTGGAAGGTCTCTGCCATGTCTGCAGGGGTCACTAGGATCCCTCTGAACAGCTGATAGCCTCTTAATCCCTGGAAGAGGTAGCATATGTAATAGAACTTACTTGCAATTGGCTCTAGGCTTAAGAGAGGGATTGGAGCTGGTGTGCATAAGGGTGAGGGTTGGAAGGGGTTCTTGGATCTTCTAGTTGGCCTGGGATGGAGTAATCTAGGCTTATCTGGGCATTATTGGCTTGATTCCATCTTTACAGGGCTCTTCAGCCCATTCTGGCTGTGAGAGTCTTTGGGTTTCAGACACAGCCCTTTCCAGGGCTCTTTGGAGGGTGGGCCAAGCAGGAGGCCAGTGGTCCAGAGCTGAGCCTCAAGCTTCTGTTCTTTTGTGCCCAGGGGCCCCTGACTGACGCAGAGAGGATGAAGTGAGTATCTGCTGCCCGAGAGCCTGCCCTGTCTCAACTCTGTCCCTCTTAGCTCCAGGCAAGGCTATTGGTACAGTTGGGCTTTTCTTTGGATGAAGTAGAAATAAAGGTTGGGTTGAGTGTTTTAAGGACTCTGGGAGGAGGCTCGATATTGTGAATATTCCTTCTGGAATAAGAGCTTTTGTTCCATGGCCTCCAAGAGAACCTGGAACCAAGGAGTGGATGGCTCTGAGGGCCTGCTCTTGCCAGCGAGTCTTTCTCTGGCTCCTGGCTCTCCTGTGCCATCTGCCTCCCTGTAGCCCTTTCTGTTGGCCATGTGAGGCCTCTGGAGAGGAGGGCAGTGCTGGGCTGGATTTCCAAGAGATTAATAATGGAGTAGCCTGATTGTGCAGTGGGGAAACTGGAGCTGAGGGGCTTGGTGGCCGGCTGGCTTGGGCTGTAACCAGAGATAGACTGGGAATTGTACCCCCACCCAATTCTGTCTTCTCATTCTTCTCTAATGAGGGTGGGGGTTGGACTGCCCTCTACCATCCTCTCTGCCTCCCCGCACTCTCCAAGCCAGGCTATGTTCTCAGGGCCCTCAGGCCTATGGAGTATGCTGCCCCAGACTCAGGCTGAGTCTCAAGGAGTCCCCTGCCCCGAGTTGCCTGTTCTCATGTCATCCCTACTCTTTCTTTCCTGAGCCCGGCCCTGAGCCCAGGGCTGGCTCTTCTATCCCTGATACCCCTCCGCCCTTGACCCCTCACTCTGCCAGGCTGTTGCAGCAGGAGAATGAGGAGCTTCGCAGACGTCTGGCCTCAGCCACCAGGCGCACCGAGGCCCTTGAGCGTGAGCTGGAAATCGGGCAGGATTGTCTGGAGCTGGAGCTGGGCCAGAGCCGTGAGGAGCTGGACAAGTTTAAGGACAAGTTCCGTAGGTATGGGAATGAGGGGCCAGGGTACACATGCACATATCTCCTTGTTCATAGGTGGTTAGCTGGAAGAGGCTTCAGAGATCATCTAATTCTGATGAGAAAACTGAAATTCTGGGAGAATGATTTGCTCAAGATTCTATACCAAAGATTCTGATCAGGATCTGAAGAACAGGGTCTTGACTCAGGGTCTGCTGTGTATTCTCTACAGGCTGCAGAACAGCTACACAGCTTCCCAGAGGACCAACCAGGAGCTGGAGGACAAGCTGCACACGCTGGTAATCTGTCCAGGAGGGCAGTTTGGCAGGCACTGTGCTCACGGCATAGCAGGGGGCTAGGACTTGCTAAGGGAATGCTGTTTTGCCTTGGGGCTTGGGGAGGAGGGAGGAGGCAGTGGTGGGGAGGGGACCGCAGTGTGCTATGCAAGTCAGGACTGTCTTAATGCTCACACTGTTTCTCTTCTCTCCTCGTCTTCCCCTCATGCTGCCACCGTTGCTGCCGCACTCTCCTCTCAGGCCTCTCTTAGCCACAGCTGGATTTTTGCAGTTGCGTCTGAGTTTGTGTTTTCTCCCTTGCCCTGGCCGCCTCCTCAGCTGAGATCTTGGGTTGCTGGGGCCCTGGTCATTTCCCTCTGCCCACTCCCTTCCTCTTCCTCATATGAGGCCTGTTCAGTGGTCCGTACCTCCTTCCTGGGGGACAGCTGGGAAGGCTGCACTTGGCTCAGGCAGAGGTACTGATTGATGTCACCACTGAACACTCACAGCCTCTATTCTGCAGTGGCAGCAAGCCCAAGCCATTGGTGGGGGAGGAGGAGCCGTATATCCAGCCCATGAGCTAAAGAGCAGAAGGCTGCTTTTGAGCCTGCAGCTCCCTCCCTGCTCAACTAGATAATCTCACAGACTCACCCAGCTGCCACCCAGCCCACTCTTCCATCTTTCTAGCCTGATCCTGGAAATAATTACATACATAGACTTCAGTGCCTGGGTTTGCACAGTTATTACCTCTCAGATACCAGCTGCCTTGCCTGGTGCATAGAGCCCCTCTACTTCCCTCAAGGCATGGGCAGCTCTCATAGCGCCTCTGTCCTGGGCCCAAGTGGCAACAGGTCATGCTCAGAAAACCTCCACCCTACAGTTAGCCTGGAGAACAGGAGAGGTGTCTAGTCTTCTGTCTGTCCATTGTCTGTTTCTGTTCCGTCCGCCTTGGCTGCCCTAGCACCTGTGGCTTCCTGTATTTCTGGGCTGGGAGGAGGGGCAAGGGAGGAAGGGCTGGCTGGGGTGTAGGCTGTGTTCACCAAAAGTCTTGTGCCTCAGATTAAGAAGGCTGAGATAGATAGGAAGACACTGGATTGGGAAATTGTGGAGCTGACCAACAAACTGCTGGATGCCAAGAACACCATCAACAAGCTGGAGGAGCTCAATGTATGTGAACCTAGGGGGCCTTCCTCGCTGGTGGCTGTTTTCGTCCTGGCTCAGCCCTGCTCCCTTGAGCAGCCTGGGCTCTGAACCACATCTGTATCTGCAGGAGCGGTACCGGCTGGACTGCAATCTAGCTGTGCAGCTGCTCAAATGCAACAAATCCCACTTCCGTAATCATAAGTTCGCTGATGTGAGTACAGCACCCTCCTTGGCAATGCCAGTCTAGCTTTTTTAGGACTCCTGTAACTCTAGTTTCTACATCTCTTTCCATCCTCCTGCCTTTAACTACCTCTTTCTGCTTTGCCTTCCCCTCACCTGCATGTCTCCTCTCAAGCCAGTCAGCTCAGCCACTGGTTGGTGTCCTGTGTGCTGTCAGGGGCCCATCACTAGGGCTGGGGGCTGGCTCTGTTAGTATTTTTGGAACAGCGACAAGGAGAGAGGAACTCAATTTTAGGATCCTATGCAAAAATGAATGGGCGGCCAGAGCTATCAGCCATAATACTAATCCCTTTATTCCAAGGGGCAAACTCTATAGACGCCAGAGCCTCAGGCCCAATCCAAGGTTGATAGGGCCTACAAAGGAGAGGAGTTATTCCCAAGGCTGCCAGTCAGTCCAGATTCTCAAACTTATATCTGATTGGGCAGAAGCTACTGCTAAGATGGGAGAGATCAAGTTTGAGAGCACATCGGCCTTAGCATCAGTTCTAGGTTCAGATCCTGGTTGTGTTATTCAAAAGCTTCAGGTTATTTTATCCCTACTTAGCCTCAATTTATCTGTGAAATGAGGATAGACTTTGGCGTGCTATAAAAGCACAGGCGATAACAAAGTGCTGAGCACACAGTAGTACTTGTATGTGTAGCCATGATTTTTGCCATGGGTCAAGCTATCTTAGGTTGAGATCATTCATGTCTTTCTTCCCTTCTCCTGCTTCTTTACCCCAGCTGCCCTGTGAGTTACAGGACATGGTTCGGAAACATCTGCACAGTGATCAAGAGGCTGCCAGCCCAAGCCCTGCCCCCAGCCTGGCACCAGGGGCTGTGGTACCCACCTCTATCATTGCTCGAGTGTTGGAGAAGCCAGAGTCTCTCCTGCTCAATTCAGCCCAGTCAGGCAGTCCTGGGCGCCCTTTGGCTGAGGATGTCTTTGTGCATGTAGACATGAGTGGGAGTGCCCTAGGTGACCCAGCTAGTCCCCCAGTCCCTGGAAGTCCAACCTCCCAACCCAATGGGGAGTGCCACTCTCTGAGCACTGCTGGGGGCTCCCCAGAGGAGGAGCTGCCCCTGCCAGCCTTTGAAAAGCTGAGCCCCTACCCGACCCCATCTCCACCACACCCACTATATCCTGGCCGCAAGGTAATAGAGTTCTCTGAGGATAAGGTTCGAATCCCCCGAAACAGCCCCCTGCCCAACTGCACTTATGCTACCCGCCAGGCCATTTCCCTGAGCCTGGTAGAGGAGGGGAGTGAGCGGGCCCACTCCAGCCCAGTGCCCAGCAGCCCTGCCTCAGCCCAGGCCTCACCTCACCACCAGCCCACTCCAGCCCCCCCATCACTCAGTGCCCCAACCAGCTCTGCCAGCTCTGAGGAGGACCTGCTGGCCAGCTGGCAGCGGGCATTTGTGGACCGTACTCCACCACCGGCCACTGTGGCCCAGCGCACAGCCTTTGGACGTGATGCACTCCTCGAGCTGCAGCATCATTTTGCTCTTAGTCCTACTGACAGAGATGAGGAGGTTCTGGCACCTTCTTCCCCACCTGAGAGAGGGCTTTTGCTGCCAACAGAACCTGACTCTGGCCCTCCCAGGGAGGAGGAAGAGGAAGAGCTGAACCTGCCCATCAGCCCTGAGGAAGAACAACAGAGCCTGCTGCCCAGTGATAGTGGCACGGAGAAAGGGCCTGGCACTTCCCACATGGAGGGCAGGGCCTGGGCACTCCCCAGCTCCAGTCGTCCCCAGCGCAGCCCTAAGAGGATGGGGGTGCACCACCTGCACCGCAAGGACAGCCTGACCCAGGCCCAGGAGCAGGGCAACCTGCTCAACTAGGGTTCCTGCTTGCCTTCCTGTCACTGCTGCACTGGGACTGCATGGAGGCCCCTACCCTTGCAGCTCAGGGTCCCCTACCCAGCCTACGCCCTTGAACTTTCCTCCCTCCAGGCCTGCACAGCTCAATTCCCTGTGCTGGTAGGGCCAGGCAGTGGGACGTACCAGGCTTTTCAGCTGCATTGACTGTGACTGGCACCAGTTTGCCTCATGGATTTTTCCCTTTTCTTTTTGGAATATTTATTCTCCAAAGGTAACATACAGCCGAGGCTTAAGACCTTTCTTCAGATCAGCCCAGACCAAATTGGGCTCTTCTGGGGAGCTGAGGGGTATATTACATCAGTGTTCATCCTCCAACCACCTTTCATATCCATGATTTTTTTTTTTTTTGGCGGGAGGAGGGGAGGTGGTCATTGGGATTATTAACCTTTAATTTCTATTTTCTGTTAACCTGTATTTTCCGCCTGTTTCTCTCTCCTCCTAAATCCTTTGCACAAGCTGTTGCCTTCAGGGGGCCTGGCACAGTGGGCCCTCAGGGATGAGGGAGAGGGTTGACTCAGGGCTCTCTTCAGCTGTTTCCTTCCTCCCTCTGGAAGGGAGTAGAGGGTGGGACTCAGGGGCCTCAAGTTGGGCTCTAGGTGAGGCCTAACTCCCTCCCAACCCTGGCTCTAGACTGTTACTCCCAGCTTTGGGAAATTTTCACATCAATGGCTATTTTAAAATTAAATAAAACTATTTTACTGGTATAGCCTAACTTATCTATTAATGATCTGCTGCTGCTCTCCCCATTCTTGAGTATTCCCAGTTCTTGTGATGTCCTACTCTTTGCTAGTGACTCTCTTGCCCTACTCTGCCTAGGGTTTCCCTGGGCACAGAGCATCAGGCAGTGGAAGAGGATACGTCTCAAGTAACCTTGACGGCCCTTGAGTCTCTCCTTGAGGTAGAGTCCAGACCAGCCCAGCTCTGGAGGCAGGCTCTTTACCTTAGTTATATCCTTATGGAGCCTCTGTAAGGTGTCACCTTAGGAACTCCAGGTCTGAGAAGTCCAAGGCCTGCAAGCCAGACCTGTTTGAGACATTTGGGGCCAGAAGATGCTTGGGTGTGGGATGGCACTGCCCCCTAATGGTGCCTAATGGTAGTCCCAGTTTCTCCCCTACTGCCAGCCCCAGTGACCACAGACACACGCCAGGTTGTAGAGTTCATAAAATCTCTTCCGAGCCAGCGGGCTGCAGCCAGAGCTGCCAACGAGTCCAGAACTATTCCTTGGGTTCAAATGCCCCCAAGGCTATTGTTCATTACATCTACCAGAGCCTCCCACCACACTACCAGGAGCTGCCAGAGCCCCATGCAACCCTCTCCCTCCCAAGCCCCAGGGCCTGATCCTGATATCTGGAGCAAGGTGCTGGGGACATAGACAAGTGTAATGATGTACAGAAGCCAAAGTGGAGAGTCACATCTCGGTCTCAGCCAACAGACTGTCCCCTAGTCCCGACGTCATTAGCACCATCTGAGAGCTGGGATCTGTGGAAAGGCAGAGGGGCGTTCAGACCACCATTCGTTCTTCCACTGGGGACCACAAATAGAGAAGTGGACTAGGTTTTCCCATAACCACTCTCTCAGCTCCCAAGCCTCTTCAGAACTAGCTCCAATTAACCCACAGGTCTCTTACCACTGGGGCACATCCAGGAGTTGCTGCCCCTCTGGTGGGCAGCAGGCTCCCGTCCCTTCTCTCGTTCCTGGGTGTCACCAGCCCCTCCTGCCACCTCTTCTTCCTCCTCTCCCTCAGAAAGGAGGTCACAGATCTGCTGCTGCAGCTCTGGACTAATGCTGTTCTCAGCCAACACCAGGCTCCGCAAAGCTGTGGGGTAATTTTCTACCATGTCCAGCAGGGTCTAGGGTAGAGAAGAATATGGAAAAGGATAAACACATTTAAGGTGGCTACGAATCCAACCTGCCACCCCTTTGGTATGTACACAGACACTCTGGCTAACTTCTATCCCAACCCTTGGCCTTCCCCAAACATGAATATGTCTTACCTGAGCTGACTGGTTGGTGAGTCCTGTGCCCTCCAAGTCTAGGACTTCTAAGGTACGGCTGGAGGCCACAGCTACAGCCAACATTCCTGCCACATGGTCACCTGAGGAGAGAGCGTTCACACACACACACCTGAGTTTATGCACAGGCCTGCTAACCCTTCCTCCCCTACAGCCTCCCTATTGCCTTAACAATCTTAGATCCCACCCCCAGGCCAGGAAATACAATTGGTAAGTGGCCAGGAGGAGAGCACTGTGATTGGTGAGTGAATGTATGAAGCAAGCCAAGTCCTGGGTGGTGATGGATGCTTTGATCTACCTGTTGGTCATCTGGTCTTACAAACAGGTGGCTCCTCTACTACCTCCCAGACCCCTCCCGTCCATGTTTCCTTTCCCCAGTGTGGGGGTTACCATGCCAACTGATGGTCCCAAGTTCTTGGATGGGGATGGAGTGGTGAGAATCTAAAGGGGTTTTCTTCAGCCTCACCGAGGGGATTGTAGTCCAGATTGAGGACGCGGACCTGGGAGCTGTGGGCCACAGCAATGGCAAGGCGGCTCCAGCCCTTAGGGGTGATGCCAGGGTTGGCACTCAGCGTTAGCTCCTTCAAGCCTGGGCAACATTGTAAGGAGAAGCCAGGATGAAGAAGGTCAGGTCCTCCTTAAGCCCCTACCCTGCCCTAGGTCTTTGGAGTGTCCCTAGTGGCTGGGAGCCACTAACCGCCACCCCCCCAAACTCCAGAGAGACCCATGCATTCACTGCCCACTGGAACCTAGATTCCAGACTCTCCACCCTGCTTAGCCCCTAATCCTTCCTGAGAGGATTTAGGAAAAACATTCTCTCCCATATTGTCAGAGCCCTCAGCTCTGGGCCACACCCCTGCCCTCTGCACTTAGCTTTTCATCAAGGCTACACCAGCCCCATGCCCTCGGCAGGGCCCTGCTCACCAGACTTGGCCCCGTCTGGCGGGAGGAGGCCACAGATGAGGTTGATGGCTTCATCACCCAGCATGCAGTCCCCCAGGTCCAGAGCCACAAGGGCAGGGTGGAGGGCCAAGGCTGGGTTCAGCAAGGCCAGCCCTGCATCTGTCAGGGGACTCCCATGTAGGCTGGGGGCGGGGTGAGACCAGAGAGCAGAGGTTATCTCAATCATCGACTCTATCTGGAGGGGGAAGGGGTTACTGCAATCATCAACTCAACCTTCCCTTAGGTAAGCTCTAGAGGTGAGGAGGGCACTCAGTCACAGCACTGGGGAGAAGCCTTGGGAAGGGAGAAAGAAAATTCTAGATCCTAAGGAATACAGATAGCAGTAGAATTCGGTTTCTTTTCTGGGATAGAGACTGGGACCCAGGACAGAGCACAGAAAAGAGGGTGGGTAGTGGATTAGGACTCCTCAGTAGGTAGAATGTAGGGGCAGGGGGAATCTAGTCCCCAGGGAAGTGTTCCTTCCTGGGAACTGAAGATTGCCCCCAGAAGTCCATGAGGTGATTAGGAGGGAGGTACACGTGCCCCGCCAGGAAGATGTGGGTATCCCGTCTCCTTTGGGGTGGGGCTGCGTGTGCAAAGTCTGGAGAGAAGGGATGTGCTTGGAGGGTGTTGTAGAAGGGTGGGCAGAGAGATGAGGGGTATGTGTAACGGGAAAGAAGGGTGGATGGTGGAAAGAGGTACAGGAAAGTGTGTGGAGGAAGAGGAGGTGGCAGAGGAGTGCAAGGAGGGGTGCAGTGCCTGGGACCCCCTTGCGAGGGAGCGCACTCACAAGAGGGACTGGATGGAGCGGTTGGTCCGCAGCGCCTCCGCCAGCTGCTTGATGCGGCTGGGGCTGGACACGACGCCCAGGTTAAGGTTGAGCTGCGCCAGGGACGTGGCCCCGGCCAGGGCCCGGCAGATGCGGCCGAAGTCGCGGTCGCAGAGGCGGCAGCCGCGCAGGGAGAGCAGGCGCACGGCGTTGTCGCGCAGGCCGCGGCAGATGTCCCGCACCTCGGCGCCTGACAGCGGCTCCCCTGAAATCTGAATGGAGCTGGGCAGCATCGTACCCACGGCTGGGCCTCCGGGGCCGGGGCCCGGGCCGCGGGCGAGGTTGGTGGGGCTGTGGGCGGGGTCGGGGCTGAGGTCGAGGCCCAGGCTGGGGTCGCGGTCGGAGCGGGGGCGGAGGTGGCGGCAGCGGCTCAGGTGGCCGCGGAGGTGGCGGCGACGGCGGCGGTGGTGGCGGCGGCGAAGAGAGAAGGGCCCCGGGCCGGAGCCGGCCGGAGCGGCGGAGGCGCGGAGGTCGCCCGCCGGGCTGAGATCGCGCGGCGCTGGGGCCGGGGCGGACCGTGCCGTCCGTGTCTGAGCCGTGGGCCGGGGTGCGCGATCCGCAGCCGGCCGGGTGCTGCTCTGCGCTTGTCCTCGTCCCTCGCGGTTGCGGCGGCGGCGTCTCAGGGGTCTCGGCTTAGGACGCGCGGGGCCGATACCCGCTCTGAGGCCACATCCTCTCTCTCCCTTCCTCCAGCCCGGTTTCTTCCACCGCGCCGGCAGGGAGAGCCCGAAGCGGGCAGGCCGGCAGCCGGCTGGAGGGCGGCGGGCTGCAGCTCAGGCTTCGGCTCCAAAGCCAGAGCAGGCGGCGAGTTCCCATGGCAACGGCCGCGTCACCACCGCTCGCCACGCCCCCTGCCTGGCTTAGGCCACGCGGGCCCACGAGGTTTGCGTGCACTGGGTGGTTCAGTAGCTGTGGGGACGCTCTTCCTCTGGGTGCGGGGCCAAACAACGGGTAGAAAGTAGATAGCAGGGTTGGGTTGAGGCCATCAGGGGTTGGGAGCGTGGAATGGAGGCGCGTCACATGGAGATGGCGTTTGAGGCTATGACCACATTCTTTTGCCCATTCTCCTGTCGTTCCTGTCGGTGCCTTCACTTGGAACCCAGGCACACCTTCCGGTCCTGCTTCAGTCTCTAAGGCCCTTTAATACCGGCCTCGCCGCGCGCCCGCGATGGGAGGCACAGCGTGAGCGGGAATTCCAGCCCACGTGGACTTCCCCGCGGGCCCCTCGCCAAGATGGCGGCCCCAGGTGCCGGGCGGGGCAGAGCGGCCTTAACTACCAGGCACAGGGGGAACCCCAGAGTCCCTGGGGCAGGTGAGCCGCAGGTATATGCAAGATGCTGATGCCGCTTTCTCCAGGTGCGTAGGGCACTGCTGATGCCTTGAGGTCGCAGAACCGCTAAAACTGGGATAGCCAAGATAAACAAGGTGCCAGGATCAGCGACCTTAAGTGGTGGGAGGACCGTGGAAAGTGGGCTGGAGCTTTCGGGAAGGATACACTGTACAGTGTGGGCAGTGCTGTTGGGAGATTTGTCCACTGGTGATGGTGTGTGGGCCTCAGAATATACGGTCACCTCAGGCAAATGAAGGGCCTTTTTATTAGGAAGGAAAGATGCTGACCTAGATTTACGAGGGTGGTGATTTTTTAAAAATAAGTAGTGAAGAGAGGTCAGAAATTCTATTCCCTCTGTTAACCAGTGAAGCAGATTAAATGGGTGGTGGTGGTTTTTTTTTTTTTAAGAGTAACCAGCATCTCAAAGAGGAAGGACAGAGAAAACTGGAGAGAGCTTTGTCCCTCTGGCCCCAGTATAACCAAGGCGGAGGCAAGTTTGGCTCAAATGTGAGCACCCACAGGAAAATTATCCCTACATTAATGACCCAATGCATAAGTGTCTTTTAATGACATGGAGTTGGGTCTGGAAGTTTCGTCTAATGGTCATTTCAACACTCATGTCCCAAGAGTGCAGCTGAGCCCAAACTCATGCTGGGTACACTGTTCCAACAGATTTACGGTTCTTGTGTTTGAGGCTTCCCCGCCGCTCCCTGGGTCCCCTGTCCTCAGGGGCAGGTTCCTTATTTCAATTACTGCCTTCAGTGTAGTCTGGTCTGTCCCACCTACTTTCTACCTCTCCCACCTTACATCCTGAGGGTATAAGGGAACATGTAACATTACCACCATTGACAAAACAGAAAAATGTATAGGAAACAGGGTGGTGGGGGGACCACTGGAGCAGTAGCTGCAGTTCCAGACTTCAATCAATATTTTAATTACCAAGTCTATATTTAGCAAGACAATGTGGGAGAGAGAAAGAGAAAGGAAGGGGTAGGTGGTAAGAGGGCCTCAGAGGTGCTAACCCACTTTCTGCACCGGCTGCAGAGCCCTGCAGTCCTGGCCAGGAGTTCCTGGTCCTGTGCCCTTCAGAAGCCTCGACAGGCCTCAAAGGAGGGGTTTAAGCTGCAGACCCCATCAAAGAGACACATGTCATCAGTACTGTCCTTTAATCTTCCTTCACTCAGCAGCTGGGGAAAAAGGGGCCGGCCAAGGATTTCAGGTAGGGTCAGTGTGACTGCACTGTCACCACAACAGCCTTGACTGTGGCATTGAACACGATGGCTGGAAGCCTAGCAGCAGGGATTGCAGCAGGGATGTCTCTGGGGACCCTCTGCATGGGTGGGATGTTGGGGCCCTCTAGTGTGTCCAGGATCCCTGAAAGGAAGAGGATGGAAGGTGAGCGTGAGTTGGCTGGGTCCTACCCTAGGCAGCTGTTCTTCCCCTCCTCCATATCCAGACCTCCTGTCACTTACCCTCTACTACCTTGTGGTAAGCAAAATGCAGATAAAGCAGGAAGAGCATATGCAGGGCAGCCAGAGTGCCACAGAGGAGCAGCCGTTGTGTGGGGCCCACAGTCCGTGACACCAACACTGCCACCTAGAGCCACAAGAATACAGCTTAGAGGGCCTGGCTCCAAAGTGAGCGGTGTGAAGATACTCCTTCCCGGAGCAGAACAATCTTTGGGCTCTTCCCTCCCACTTCGATCCTTTTGTGGGATTTGGCCCAAGCTCTGGGCTGCTTTCTCCAACTCTTCAGGAGCACAGCCCACCCCTGGAAATTTCCTGCCCAGCTTACCATGCGCAGGGTGGACAGCCCCCCTACCAGCAGCCAGAAGAGGTAGAAAAGGGCATGGAGGTGGATGTTATAGGTGATGAAAAGGACAATGCAATGCCCAAAGAGGCCATAGCCCTAGAAAAGAGGATGGTGGAAAGGGAAATCACTCAGGCTGGCTGGCCTCTGGACCATCATGAAGACCCTGAGAAATAAACAGTCCACTGACCTCACTCCAGGCCCTGGGGCCCCAGGACAAATGCAGACCAAGGCCTGGCTACTCTTTTAAGATCACCCTTGCCCACCACCATGCTAGACTCCTTACCAGCAGTGCCAGCATCTGGAGCATGGTGATCTGGGCGTTGCACAGGTAGGCGAGGAAGTAAATGAAGGATGAGACGCCCAGCCAGTAGCCGAAGCAGGTGCCAATGGCTGTTCCCATCAGGGTGCCCTCCCGCTGTGGGGTGAAGGCTCTACTTAGTCCTGGGAGGCCAATGGTCTCAGCTTCACCCAGGGCTGTCCTCAGGGATGCTTCTAACTCACTCCATCATCTTATCCTTGGGCAGGTTTCAACTCAGGTCAGCCACCCCCCAAAGTCTTCTGTCCTGCTTACGATAATGGTGTCAGAGGTCTTCATCCCGTGGAGGAGGATGGCGACCAGGGTGAAGACCAGCATGAGAGGTCCATAGAGCTCACCTGCGATTTTCTGTCAATATACCAACTCATTCAGCATGGAGGGTAGAATGGCTCTTCTGTTTATTCTTTCCCCAGCTTTGCCTGGTGGCCCCGCCCTCTGCCTTAGTGCCTCCCCTGGCTGTTCCAGTCATGCTACCCCTATTCACCTGGGGGAAGTTGACCATCTTGATAGGGATCATGGACTCCAGGAGCCTGGGAGAGGAGAGGAGAGGAGAGATGAGAGCAGAGATGGCACTAGGCTATGAAGTTCTGGAGGGCCTGAATCTTATTTATCTCTCTAATTCCAGAGAACATACTAGATGGTAAAAGAAGAAGAGGGTAGTAAAGATAAAGAATGAGGAAATCACTTCCTTGCCCCTAAAAATGCTTCTAAGAAGGACAACCCTCTGATGCTGTGCTGACTGAAGCAGCAGCAATATGGGGAACTCAGGGAGCCCAGCTGGGTCTTGGGAGAGGGCTTGACAATTTACCTATTTGACCTGATCCCCTTTAAAAGGCAAACCTCGGCAGAGAATGCCCAGAATTCCGAACTGTGATGGTGAAGCCCTGGGAAAGGTTTAGAAGGAAAGGTGTTACTTGAGGGAACCAGTGTGCCTCCTGCCTCTTTCTGCTTACCATTCCTCCAGGTACCACTGAGCATTTTCTTGAAATATATTTGAAGTGATATGAAAATTCCAGGTAGAAGGATAAAAGTATAAGTCACTTCCCCATTCTCTTCTTAAGTCGCTAACTCCTAGTAGTACTTTGGCTAGATTTTAGCCCCTCTGGGAAACCTGCCCTGTCCCACCTCCAGCCTACTGTGGGTCAAGTGTCCCTCCTGTGTGTCTCTTCATGGCAAATGAGTGCTGTACTGTAATTGCACTCAAGGGCAAGGCTCCCCTCTTTTTTCACCACTAAATCACAACTAGTGCAGTGCCTGGCACAGAGCAAAAGTTTAATAAGTACTTGCTGAGTATACTAAGTATTTGGTAAGCGTTGGTTAAATTAAACTATGAACAAAGTACCAAGCCAAGATTAAATCTAATTCTTGAAAACTCATTCGGCAACTATGTACTAATATTCTGGTTCACAGACTTTTCTAGTGCTGGGAATAGAAAGATAAACAGAGCCTACTTTTGAGAAAGCCTCTGGGGAGACAGACGCAAGAATAAGAAAGTACAGCACTGCTGAAGTGTTATCTGTTAGAGGAAAACACGGAGCTCTCTGAGAGTACCAGGAAAGGACAAACTGGGAGTGGGGTTGAGGAATGGGTAACAAAGTGACATTTGAGCAAGGTTTTAAGGGAAGATGAGTAGCTTACTAGATGGAGAAGAGGAAGAAGGAAATGTGTTAACACCATGTCCTGTTCCAGACTGGTAAGAGGAATGGTGTGGCTGGGGTACAGATGTGTTGATGAGGGATAGTGGTGTAATGAAGAGGGGAGTCTAAGGGCTTGGTATCTGGCTGTAGTTTGGATGAAGGACGAGGTATGAGGAGGGCAGCTTGGGTCAGAAGGATCCTCACCTGCTTCGCACCTGGGCAGGCTCCACATCAAAGTAGGGTCTCAGGATGTCGATGTTGGCATACAAGCTGAAGGCTCTGGAGGCTTGTCTCTTCCCTGCCTGCCACATCTGAGGACAGGAAAATGGGTCGTGTGGGTGGGTATTGTGAGATTCTTGGCTTTAAGGCCTGTTGTTTATTTTCTGTTGGATTTCTACATAGTTCTAACTAGACAACCTGGGGTAACCTTCCCCAACGCCAACTCCAGAACCTGTGGCCTCCTAGGTATACTTTTCCACCTGCCAGGGACCCAGTATTGCTCACCTGATCAGCCACCTGCCGGCTCAGCTGTCCCTTAAAGCCCTTCATGCCCAGGAACTCCCCATCCTCTTCTTCAGCAGCAGCTGCATCAGCATCTACTTCTTCCTCACGAAGGCGCTGATGGAGCTCACCCATATCCTCGAAGCTGGAGCCTGAGGTATCGTCCATGTTCTCCATGTCAATCACAGCTGAGCCCCCACCCTGTGAAAACAATAGCTCCTAGTGTGCAAGACCTTTCTGCTCCATCGAGTCTTTTTCTGTCATCCCTGGGCTCGGGGCTTTGTTCTTCCACTGCTGGGGATATGGCTTGGAGTCACCATAGATCATGCCACTCTCTTCCCTTCATTTGCTCTCAGAACTTTGATTATTTGGCTTTCTTTTCTAGCCTAGGAAACCCACTCCTTGTCTCCCATACATGTCTTTCTCCTACCTTCCCCATCAAAGCCTCAAAGGGTTGCAAAAAGTGCCCACTTTCTTTGCCTTTCCCAACCCCAAAACAAAGCTGTACACACAGTATGGTTTTAGCCAGTGCATTACTCCCCAAACCTCTGCCATGCCTGACCCTGACCGACCACCTAGCTTGTCCCGGAAGCAAGAGCGGGTGGGCCCAGAGACCTGAGGGCCTCTGACTAGAGTACAAGTCCGGCCCTTTCACGTCAGCACTGGTCCCACTGACTTTCGTGTGCACGAAGACCCAAAGGAGAGAAAAGTGCTGCAAATGGAGATTTCCAGGGCCCAAGGAAGAGTCCCCACGACACTTCAGTACGATTGCTGGCCCTGGGGCTGCTGGCAGCCGGAGCCCTGGGGCCATTACCTGGATGTTTTCTTCGAACCCTCCCCATTCCGGGCCAGCCCCGTTTCGAGATCCGCCGGCCGGCGCTGTCGTAGTTGCCATGTCCCTCGAGAGCTCCCGTCGCCGTAGCCCGAGCTAGTCCCGCGCGTGGTCGGGGACTAGGAGAGATGTGGGCTCGAGGGAAGGAGAGGTCCAGGGTCGAGAAAGAGAGGCGGGATGAGCCGGAACGCAAAAAGGGTAATCCCGGATGTTTGGCCAAAACTGACTTCCGGAAGCTGGGGACGTGGATGGAGAAGGGGTAGAGTCTCGCGATATTTAACCTTCCAGGCGGTGGTGCGTTGCCACGGAGACGGAGGAGGGCGACTAGAACGCACACGCCAGTTGCTATCCTAGTCACGTGGCGGAATCAAAGATGGCGGCGGCCCGGGCAGTGGAAGAAATGCGGAGCCGCGTGGTTCTAGGGGAATTCGGCGTTCGCAATGTAAGTTGTGGCCTTCAGCTCGGGAGGAGAAATGAGAGTGGAACAGGGATGAGTTGAGATCGGAGTGGGGACGGGCTTGACCTCGCTGCCCCTTCGCGGACAGACTCGGTTCTCTTTGCTCTAGGTTCATACCACTGATTTTCCGGGTAACTATTCGGGCTATGATGATGCCTGGGACCAGGACCGCTTCGAGAAGGTGGGTAGAGCCGGAGGTGTCCGAAAAGGGTGTGAGGATCGGACCCAGGCCGTGTGATCTGAGCAGCCTGTGGCTCAGAAGCTGTCCTTGGGGTTTTCTGTTCATAAGACGTTTACTGAGCAATGTGCTAGGCGCTCCGTGTACACGGCTTTTGCTGTTGTGCGAAATGATCCCAGTATAATGTGGTAAAGGCGGTTGATAGCAGTAAGGACAACCAGGAGTGATTTGGGGTGTGGGTGGTGTGTCCCATCTCGCAGAGGCACTTAATCTCGAACGGTAAACAGGGCAGAGGTTTGGAAGATTTCCTAAAGAAGATGACATCCAGATTGAGTCTTGAACCATGAGCAGAAGCTGAGAACAGCGAAGAGTGAGGAGGGACTAAGAACAGAAGCTAAACTAGAAAAGGCTTGTGTGAACGGTGCTGCCGGAATATCCAAGCAGTTCATTATTGCTAAAATGTAAAGTGGGTTGGCATGAGTGGTAGGCAAGATTGAAGTGCATTTTAGGCGCTGTAAGTGATAAAGCAAAGGGGAAATAGAAGGTAAGTTTGGTTATTGCTTTGATATGGGCTCGGGGGCGGGGTGGGGGGCACT